>NW_026779001.1:699284-891784 GCF_030144855.1 Hypanus sabinus
TGTATGAATTTACTGACGTTACGACCGTGGATCTGAGATGGTCATCAGCAGATGTATGAATTTACTGACCGTGCATCTGAGATGGTCATCAGCCGATGTATGAACTTACTGACCGTGGATCTGAGATGGTCATCAGCCGATGTATGAACTTACTGACCGTGGATCTGAGATGGTCAGCAGCAGATGTATGAATTTACTGACGTTACGACCGTGGATCTGAGATGGTCATCAGCAGATGTATGAATTTACTGACCGTGCATCTGAGATGGTCATCAGCCGATGTATGAATTTACTGACGTTACGACCGTGGATCTGAGATGGTCATCAGCAGATGTATGAATTTACTGACCGTGCATCTGAGATGGTCATCAGCAGATGTATGAATTTACTGACGTTACGACCGCGGATCTGAGATGGTCATCAGCAGATGTATGAGCTTACTGACCGTGCATCTGAGATGGTCATCAGCAGATGTATGAATTTACTGACGTTACGACCGCGGATCTGAGATGGTCATCAGCAGATGTATGAATTTACTGACGTTACGACCGTGGATCTGAGATGGTCAGCAGCAGATGTATGAATTTACTGACGTTACGACCGTGGATCTGAGATGGTCAGCAGCAGATGTATGAATTTACTGACGTTACGACCGTGGATCTGAGATGGTCATCAGCAGATGTATGAATTTACTGACGTTACGACCGTGGATCTGAGATGGTCATCAGCCGATGTATGAATTTACTGACGTTACGACCGTGGATCTGAGATGGTCATCAGCAGATGTATGAATTTACTGGTGTTACGACCGTGGATCTGAGATGGTCATCAGCAGATGTATGAATTTACTGACGTTACGACCGTGGATCTGAGATGGTCATCAGCAGATGTATGAATTTACTGACGTTACAACCGCGGATCTGAGATGGTCATCAGCAGATGTATGAACTTACTGACCGTGGATCTGAGATGGTCATCAGCAGATGTATGAACTTACTGACCGTGGATCTGAGATGGTCATCAGCAGATGTATGAACTTACTGACCGTGGATCTGAGATGGTCATCAGCAGATGTATGAACTTACTGACCATGGATCTGAGATGGTCATCAGCAGATGTATGAATTTACTGACGTTACGACCGTGGATCTGAGATGGTCAGCAGCAGATGTATGAACTTACTGACGTTACGACCGTGGATCTGAGATGGTCATCAGCAGATGTATGAACTTACTGACCGTGGATCTGAGATGGTCATCAGCAGATGTATGAATTTACTGACGTTACGACCGTGGATCTGAGATGGTCATCAGCAGATGTATGAACTTACTGGTGTTACGACCGCGGATCTGAGATGGTCATCAGCAGATGTATGAACTTACTGACCATGGATCTGAGATGGTCATCAGCAGATGTATGAATTTACTGACGTTACGACCGAGGATCTGAGATGGTCATCAGCAGATGTATGAATTTACTGACCGTGGATCTGAGATGGTCATCAGCAGATGTATGAATTTACTGACGTTACGACCGCGGATCTGAGATGGTCAGCAGCAGATGTATGAACTTACTGACCGTGGATCTGAGATGGTCAGCAGCAGATGTATGAATTTACTGACGTTACGACCGTGGATCTGAGATGGTCATCAGCAGATGTATGAATTTACTGACGTTACGACCGTGGATCTGAGATGGTCATCAGCAGATGTATGAATTTACTGGTGTTACGACCGTGGATCTGAGATGGTCATCAGCAGATGTATGAACTTACTGGTGTTACGACCGTGGATCTGAGATGGTCATCAGCAGATGTATGAACTTACTGGTGTTACGACCGTGGATCTGAGATGGTCATCAGCAGATGTATGAATTTACTGGTGTTACGACCGTGGATCTGAGATGGTCAGCAGCAGATGTATGAACTTACTGACCGTGGATCTGAGATGGTCATCAGCAGATGTATGAATTTACTGACGTTACGACCGTGGATCTGAGATGGTCATCAGCAGATGTATGAACTTACTGACCGTGGATCTGAGATGGTCATCAGCAGATGTATGAATTTACTGACCATGGATCTGAGATGGTCATCAGCAGATGTATGAATTTACTGACCATGGATCTGAGATGGTCATCAGCAGATGTATGAATTTACTGACCGTGGATCTGAGATGGTCATCAGCAGATGTATGAACTTACTGGTGTTACGACCGTGGATCTGAGATGGTCATCAGCAGATGTATGAATTTACTGACCATGGATCTGAGATGGTCATCAGCAGATGTATGAATTTACTGACCGTGGATCTGAGATGGTCATCAGCAGATGTATGAATTTACTGACCGTGGATCTGAGATGGTCATCAGCAGATGTATGAATTTACTGACGTTACGACCGTGGATCTGAGATGGTCATCAGCAGATGTATGAATTTACTGACGTTACAACCGTGGATCTGAGATGGTCATCAGCAGATGTATGAACTTACTGACCGTGGATCTGAGATGGTCATCAGCAGATGTATGAACTTACTGACCGTGGATCTGAGATGGTCATCAGCAGATGTATGAACTTACTGACCGTGGATCTGAGATGGTCATCAGCAGATGTATGAACTTACTGACCGTGGATCTGAGATGGTCATCAGCAGATGTATGAATTTACTGACGTTACGACCGCGGATCTGAGATGGTCAGCAGCAGATGTATGAACTTACTGACGTTACAACCGTGGATCTGAGATGGTCATCAGCAGATGTATGAACTTACTGACCGTGGATCTGAGATGGTCATCAGCAGATGTATGAATTTACTGACGTTACGACCGTGGATCTGAGATGGTCAGCAGCAGATGTATGAATTTACTGACGTTACGACCGTGGATCTGAGATGGTCAGCAGCAGATGTATGAATTTACTGACGTTACGACCGTGGATCTGAGATGGTCATCAGCAGATGTATGAATTTACTGACGTTACGACCGTGGATCTGAGATGGTCATCAGCAGATGTATGAACTTACTGACCATGGATCTGAGATGGTCATCAGCCGATGTATGAATTTACTGACGTTACGACCGTGGATCTGAGATGGTCATCAGCAGATGTATGAACTTACTGACCGTGGATCTGAGATGGTCAGCAGCAGATGTATGAACTTACTGACCGTGGATCTGAGATGGTCATCAGCAGATGTATGAATTTACTGGTGTTACGACCGTGGATCTGAGATGGTCATCAGCAGATGTATGAATTTACTGGTGTTACGACCGTGGATCTGAGATGGTCATCAGCCGATGTATGAATTTACTGACGTTACGACCGTGGATCTGAGATGGTCATCAGCAGATGTATGAATTTACTGACCGTGCATCTGAGATGGTCATCAGCCGATGTATGAACTTACTGACCGTGGATCTGAGATGGTCATCAGCCGATGTATGAACTTACTGACCGTGGATCTGAGATGGTCAGCAGCAGATGTATGAATTTACTGACGTTACGACCGTGGATCTGAGATGGTCATCAGCAGATGTATGAATTTACTGACCGTGCATCTGAGATGGTCATCAGCCGATGTATGAATTTACTGACGTTACGACCGTGGATCTGAGATGGTCATCAGCAGATGTATGAATTTACTGACCGTGCATCTGAGATGGTCATCAGCAGATGTATGAATTTACTGACGTTACGACCGCGGATCTGAGATGGTCATCAGCAGATGTATGAGCTTACTGACCGTGCATCTGAGATGGTCATCAGCAGATGTATGAATTTACTGACGTTACGACCGCGGATCTGAGATGGTCATCAGCAGATGTATGAATTTACTGACGTTACGACCGCGGATCTGAGATGGTCATCAGCAGATGTATGAACTTACTGACGTTACGACCGTGGATCTGAGATGGTCATCAGCAGATGTATGAATTTACTGACGTTACGACCGTGGATCTGAGATGGTCATCAGCAGATGTATGAATTTACTGACGTTACGACCGTGGATCTGAGATGGTCAGCAGCAGATGTATGAATTTACTGACGTTACGACCGTGGATCTGAGATGGTCAGCAGCAGATGTATGAATTTACTGGTGTTACGACCGTGGATCTGAGATGGTCATCAGCAGATGTATGAATTTACTGACGTTACGACCGTGGATCTGAGATGGTCATCAGCCGATGTATGAATTTACTGACGTTACGACCGTGGATCTGAGATGGTCATCAGCAGATGTATGAATTTACTGGTGTTACGACCGTGGATCTGAGATGGTCATCAGCAGATGTATGAATTTACTGACGTTACGACCGTGGATCTGAGATGGTCATCAGCAGATGTATGAACTTACTGGTGTTACGACCGCGGATCTGAGATGGTCATCAGCAGATGTATGAACTTACTGACCGTGGATCTGAGATGGTCATCAGCAGATGTATGAACTTACTGACCATGGATCTGAGATGGTCATCAGCAGATGTATGAATTTACTGACGTTACGACCGTGGATCTGAGATGGTCAGCAGCAGATGTATGAACTTACTGACGTTACGACCGTGGATCTGAGATGGTCATCAGCAGATGTATGAACTTACTGACCGTGGATCTGAGATGGTCATCAGCAGATGTATGAATTTACTGACGTTACGACCGTGGATCTGAGATGGTCATCAGCAGATGTATGAACTTACTGGTGTTACGACCGCGGATCTGAGATGGTCATCAGCAGATGTATGAACTTACTGACCATGGATCTGAGATGGTCATCAGCAGATGTATGAATTTACTGACGTTACGACCGAGGATCTGAGATGGTCATCAGCAGATGTATGAATTTACTGACCGTGGATCTGAGATGGTCATCAGCAGATGTATGAATTTACTGACGTTACGACCGCGGATCTGAGATGGTCAGCAGCAGATGTATGAACTTACTGACCGTGGATCTGAGATGGTCAGCAGCAGATGTATGAATTTACTGACGTTACGACCGTGGATCTGAGATGGTCATCAGCAGATGTATGAATTTACTGACGTTACGACCGTGGATCTGAGATGGTCATCAGCAGATGTATGAATTTACTGGTGTTACGACCGTGGATCTGAGATGGTCATCAGCAGATGTATGAACTTACTGGTGTTACGACCGTGGATCTGAGATGGTCATCAGCAGATGTATGAACTTACTGGTGTTACGACCGTGGATCTGAGATGGTCATCAGCAGATGTATGAATTTACTGGTGTTACGACCGTGGATCTGAGATGGTCAGCAGCAGATGTATGAACTTACTGACCGTGGATCTGAGATGGTCATCAGCAGATGTATGAATTTACTGACGTTACGACCGTGGATCTGAGATGGTCATCAGCAGATGTATGAACTTACTGACCGTGGATCTGAGATGGTCATCAGCAGATGTATGAATTTACTGACCATGGATCTGAGATGGTCATCAGCAGATGTATGAATTTACTGACCATGGATCTGAGATGGTCATCAGCAGATGTATGAATTTACTGACCGTGGATCTGAGATGGTCATCAGCAGATGTATGAACTTACTGGTGTTACGACCGTGGATCTGAGATGGTCATCAGCAGATGTATGAATTTACTGACCATGGATCTGAGATGGTCATCAGCAGATGTATGAATTTACTGACCGTGGATCTGAGATGGTCATCAGCAGATGTATGAATTTACTGACCGTGGATCTGAGATGGTCATCAGCAGATGTATGAATTTACTGACGTTACGACCGTGGATCTGAGATGGTCATCAGCAGATGTATGAATTTACTGACGTTACAACCGTGGATCTGAGATGGTCATCAGCAGATGTATGAACTTACTGACCGTGGATCTGAGATGGTCATCAGCAGATGTATGAACTTACTGACCGTGGATCTGAGATGGTCATCAGCAGATGTATGAACTTACTGACCGTGGATCTGAGATGGTCATCAGCAGATGTATGAACTTACTGACCGTGGATCTGAGATGGTCATCAGCAGATGTATGAATTTACTGACGTTACGACCGCGGATCTGAGATGGTCAGCAGCAGATGTATGAACTTACTGACGTTACAACCGTGGATCTGAGATGGTCATCAGCAGATGTATGAACTTACTGACCGTGGATCTGAGATGGTCATCAGCAGATGTATGAATTTACTGACGTTACGACCGTGGATCTGAGATGGTCAGCAGCAGATGTATGAATTTACTGACGTTACGACCGTGGATCTGAGATGGTCAGCAGCAGATGTATGAATTTACTGACGTTACGACCGTGGATCTGAGATGGTCATCAGCAGATGTATGAATTTACTGACGTTACGACCGTGGATCTGAGATGGTCAGCAGCAGATGTATGAATTTACTGACGTTACGACCGTGGATCTGAGATGGTCATCAGCAGATGTATGAATTTACTGACGTTACGACCGTGGATCTGAGATGGTCATCAGCAGATGTATGAACTTACTGACGTTACGACCGCGGATCTGAGATGGTCATCAGCCGATGTATGAACTTACTGACGTTACGACCGTGGATCTGAGATGGTCATCAGCCGATGTATGAACTTACTGACGTTACGACCGTGGATCTGAGATGGTCATCAGCAGATGTATGAATTTACTGACGTTACGACCGTGGATCTGAGATGGTCATCAGCAGATGTATGAACTTACTGACCGCGGATCTGAGATGGTCATCAGCAGATGTATGAATTTACTGACGTTACGACCGTGGATCTGAGATGGTCATCAGCAGATGTATGAATTTACTGACGTTACGACCGCGGATCTGAGATGGTCATCAGCAGATGTATGAATTTACTGACGTTACGACCGCGGATCTGAGATGGTCAGCAGCAGATGTATGAATTTACTGACGTTACTGACCGTGGATCTGAGATGGTCATCAGCAGATGTATGAATTTACTGACGTTACGACCGTGGATCTGAGATGGTCATCAGCAGATGTATGAACTTACTGACGTTACGACCGAGGATCTGAGATGGTCATCAGCAGATGTATGAATTTACTGACGTTACGACCGTGGATCTGAGATGGTCATCAGCCGATGTATGAACTTACTGACGTTACGACCGTGGATCTGAGATGGTCATCAGCCGATGTATGAATTTACTGGTGTTACGACCGTGGATCTGAGATGGTCATCAGCAGATGTATGAATTTACTGGTGTTACGACCGTGGATCTGAGATGGTCATCAGCAGATGTATGAATTTACTGACGTTACGACCGTGGATCTCAGATGGTCATCAGCAGATGTATGAATTTACTGACGTTACGACCGTGGATCTGAGATGGTCATCAGCAGATGTATGAACTTACTGACGTTACGACCGCGGATCTGAGATGGTCATCAGCAGATGTATGAATTTACTGACGTTACGACCGTGGATCTGAGATGGTCATCAGCAGATGTATGAACTTACTGACGTTACGACCGAGGATCTGAGATGGTCATCAGCAGATGTATGAATTTACTGACCGTGGATCTGAGATGGTCATCAGCAGATGTATGAACTTACTGACGTTACGACCGTGGATCTGAGATGGTCATCAGCAGATGTATGAATTTACTGACCGTGGATCTGAGATGGTCATCAGCAGATGTATGAACTTACTGACGTTACGACCGAGGATCTGAGATGGAGACGAGAGGGCGTACAGGAGGGAGGTGTGCCAACTAGTGGAGTGGTGTCGCAGCAACGACCTGGCACTCTGCGTCAGTAAGACGAGGGAACACACACCAATCCCCATAGAGGGATCGGAAGTGGAGAGAGTGAGCAGCTTCAAGTTCCCAGGTGTCAAGATCTCTGAGGATCTGACCTGGTCCCAACACATCGATGTAGTCATAAAGAAGGCAAGACGGTGACTATATTTCATTAGGAGATTGAAGGGATTTGGTTTGTCACCTAAAACACTCAGAAACTTTGACAGATGTACTGTGGAGAACATTCTGACAGGCTGCATCTCTCCCTGGTGTGGGAGGTGGGGCTGCTGCACAGGACTGAAAGCTACAGAGCTCCAACTTGAGAACCAGCCTCCATAAGTATCCCAGGCATCTTCAGGGAGCGGTGCCACAGAAAGGCAGCGTCCAGTATTAAGGACTCACATCACACGGGGCATGCCCTTTTCTCACTATTACCATCAGGGAGGAGGTACAGGAGCCTGAAGACACACACTCAGCGATTCAGGAACAGCTTCTTCCCCTCCGCCATCAGGGAGGAGGTACAGGAGCCTGAAGACACACACTCAGCGATTCAGGAACAGCTTCTTCCCCTCCGCCATCAGGGAGGAGGTACAGGAGCCTGAAGACACACACTCAGCGATTCAGGAACAGCTTCTTCCCCTCCGCCATCAGGGAGGAGGTACAGGAGCCTGAAGACACACACTCAGCGATTCAGGAACAGCTTCTTCCCCTCCGCCATCAGGGAGGAGGTACAGGAGCCTGAAGACACACACTCAGCGATTCAGGAACAGCTTCTACCCCTCCGCCATCAGGGAGGAGGTACAGGAGCCTGAAGACAGACAGCGATTCAGGAATAGCTTCTTCCCCTCTGCCATCAGGGAGGAGGTACAGGAGCCTGAAGACACACACTGAACGATTCAGGAACAGCTTCTTCCCCTCCGCCATCGGGGAGGAGGTACAGGAGCCTGAAGATACACACTCAGCGATTCAGGAACAGCTTCTTCCCCTCTGCCATCAGGGAGGAGGTACAGGAGCCTGAAGACACACACTGAACGATTCAGGAACAGCTTCTTCCCCTCCGCCATCGGGGAGGAGGTACAGCAGCCTGAAGACACACACTCAGTGATTCAGGAACAGCTTCTTCCCCTCCACCATCAGGGAGGAGGTACAGGAGCCTGAAGACACACACTCAGCGATTCAGGAACAGCTTCTTCCCCTCCGCCATCAGGGAGGAGGTACAGGAGCCTGAAGACACACACTCAGCGATTCAGGAACAGCTTCTTCCCCTCCGCCATCAGGGAGGAGGTACAGGAGCCTGAAGACACACACTCAGCGATTCAGGAACAGCTTCTTCCCCTCCGCCATCGGGGAGGAGGTACAGGAGCCTGAAGACACACACTCAGCGATTCAGGAACAGCTTCTTCCCCTCCGCCATCAGGGAGGAGGTACAGGAGCCTGAAGACAGACAGCGATTCAGGAATAGCTTCTTCCCCTCTGCCATCAGGGAGGAGGTACAGGAGCCTGAAGACACACACTGAACGATTCAGGAACAGCTTCTTCCCCTCCGCCATCGGGGAGGAGGTACAGGAGCCTGAAGATACACACTCAGCGATTCAGGAACAGCTTCTTCCCCTCTGCCATCAGGGAGGAGGTACAGGAGCCTGAAGACACACACTGAACGATTCAGGAACAGCTTCTTCCCCTCCGCCATCGGGGAGGAGGTACAGCAGCCTGAAGATACACACTCAGCGATTCAGGAACAGCTTCTTCCCCTCCGCCAACAGGGAGGAGGTACAGGAGCCTGAAGACACACACTCAGCGATTCAGGAACAGCTTCTTCCCCTCCGCCATCAGGGAGGAGGTACAGGAGCCTGAAGACACACACTCAGCGATTCAGGAACAACTTCTTTCCCTCTGCCATCAGGGAGGATGTACAGGAGCCTGAAGATACACACTCAGCGATTCAGGAACAGCTTCTTCCCCTCCACCATCAGGGAGGAGGTACAGGAGCCTGAAGACACACACTCAGAGATTCAAGAACAGCTTCTTCCCCTCCGCCATCAGGGAGGAGGTACAGGAGCCTGAAGACACACACTCAGCGATTCAGGAACAGCTTCTTCCCCTCCGCCATCGGGGAGGAGGTACAGGAGCCTGAAGACACACACTCAGCGATTCAGGAACAGCTTCTTCCCCTCCGCCATCAGGGAGGAGGTACAGGAGCCTGAAGACAGACAGCGATTCAGGAATAGCTTCTTCCCCTCTGCCATCAGGGAGGAGGTACAGGAGCCTGAAGACACACACTGAACGATTCAGGAACAGCTTCTTCCCCTCCGCCATCGGGGAGGAGGTACAGGAGCCTGAAGATACACACTCAGCGATTCAGGAACAGCTTCTTCCCCTCTGCCATCAGGGAGGAGGTACAGGAGCCTGAAGACACACACTGAACGATTCAGGAACAGCTTCTTCCCCTCCGCCATCGGGGAGGAGGTACAGCAGCCTGAAGATACACACTCAGCGATTCAGGAACAGCTTCTTTCCCTCCGCCAACAGGGAGGAGGTACAGGAGCCTGAAGACACACACTCAGCGATTCAGGAACAGCTTCTTCCCCTCCGCCATCAGGGAGGAGGTACAGGAGCCTGAAGACACACACTCAGCGATTCAGGAACAACTTCTTTCCCTCTGCCATCAGGGAGGATGTACAGGAGCCTGAAGATACACACTCAGTGATTCAGGAACAGCTTCTTCCCCTCCACCATCAGGGAGGAGGTACAGGAGCCTGAAGACACACACTCAGAGATTCAAGAACAGCTTCTTCCCCTCCGCCATCAGGGAGGAGGTACAGGAGCCTGAAGACACACACTCAGCGATTCAGGAACAGCTTCTTCCCCTCCGCCATCAGGGAGGAGGTACAGGAGCCTGAAGACAGACAGCGATTCAGGAACAGCTTCTTCCCCTCCGCCATCAGGGAGGAGGTACAGGAGCCTGAAGACACACACTCAGCGATTCAGGAACAGCTTCTTCCCCTCCGCCATCAGGGAGGAGGTACAGGAGCCTGAAGACACACACTCAGCGATTCAGGAACAGCTTCTTCCCCTCCGCCATCAGGGAGGAGGTACAGGAGCCTGAAGACACACACTCAGCGATTCAGGAACAGCTTCTTCCCCTCCGCCATCAGGGAGGAGGTACAGGAGCCTGAAGACACACACTCAGCGATTCAGGAACAGCTTCTTCCCCTCCGCCATCAGGGAGGATGTACAGGAGCCTGAAGATACACACTCAGTGATTCAGGAACAGCTTCTTCCCCTCCGCCATCAGGGAGGAGGTACAGGAGCCTGAAGACACACACTGAACGATTCAAGAACAGCTTCTTCCCCTCCGCCATCAGGGAGGAGGTACAGGAGCCTGAAGATACACACTCAGCGATTCAGGAACAGCTTCTTCCCCTCCGCCATCAGGGAGGAGGTACAGGAACCTGAAGACACACACTCAGCGATTCAGGAACAGCTTCTTCCCCTCCGCCATCAGGGAGGAGGTACAGGAGCCTGAAGACACACACTCAGCGATTCAGGAACAGCTTCTTCCCCTCCGCCATCAGGGAGGATGTACAGGAGCCTGAAGATACACACTCAGTGATTCAGGAACAGCTTCTTCCCCTCCGCCATCAGGGAGGAGGTACAGGAGCCTGAAGACACACACTCAGAGATTCAAGAACAGCTTCTTCCCCTCTGCCATCAGGGAGGAGGTACAGGAGCCTGAAGACACACACTCAGCGATTCAGGAACAGCTTCTTCCCCTCCGCCATCAGGGAGGAGGTACAGGAGCCTGAAGACACACACTCAGCTATTCAGGAACAGATTCTTCCCCTCCGCCATCAGGGAGGAGGTACAGGAGCCTGAAGACAGACAGTGATTCAGGAACAGCTTCTTCCCCTCCGCCATCAGGGAGGAGGTACAGGAGCCTGAAGACACACACTCAGCGATTCAGGAACTGCTTCTTCCCCTCCGCCATCAGGGAGGAGGTACAGGAGCCTGAAGACACACACTCAGCGATTCAGGAACAGCTTCTTCCCCTCCGCCATCGGGGAGGAGGTACAGGAGCCTGAAGACACACACTCAGCGATTCAGGAACAGCTTCTTCCCCTCCGCCATCAGGGAGGAGGTACAGGAGTCTGAAGACACACACTCAACGATTCAGGAACAGCTTCTTCCCCTCCGCCATCGGGGAGGAGGTACAGGAGCCTGAAGACACACACTCAGCGATTCAGGAACAGCTTCTTCCCCTCCGCCATCAGGGAGGAGGTACAGGAGCCTGAAGACAGACAGCGTTTCAGGAACAGCTTCTTCCCCTCTGCCATCAGGGAGGAGGTACAGGAGCCTGAAGACACACACTCAGCGATTTCCCTTTTTTTTCTTTCTCTTTTTTTTGTTTCAGTTTAGTTAGTGGGTTTTCTTTTCTTTATTAATAAAATTTCCAATCTTCTTTTTATGATTGCTATGAGGAGTTGTCGTTTCTTTTTGACCATTGTATATATAACAGCGTAATATTTTACCTATTTGATTTTGACATTGTACACTTCCTGTTTTTACTATTGCTGTTTTATAGTATCTACTTGTTAAACCGCTCTTTCGATTGGTATACTCTTTATTTGAATATCAATAAAAAAAATGATTGGAAAATGAAAGGTGAGGAGATCCTGAAGAGAGATTTTAGGGAGCGAGGTGGACAGATGCAAAGCCGGGCGTCCCGGGGTGGTCACCTCTGGATGTCTGCCTGTGCCGCGCGCCGGTCGGGGTAAGAAGACGATAATTCGGCAGACGAACGTGTGGCTGAGGAACCGGCGTGGTGGGTGGGGGGGGGTGCAGGGATTTCAGTTGTGGATCGTTGGGATCTCTTCCGGAGAAGGTACGACCTGTACGAAAGGGACGGCCTGAACCCGAGGGGGACCGGGGGACCACCGTCCTGGCGGGCAGGTTTGCTGGGGTTAAACTCATTTGGCGGGGGGGGATGGGAACCGGACCGATAGGGCTGCAGCCTGGGGCAGCTGGTTTTGCAGGGGGGGGGGGGGCGCGGTGTGTGGTGAGACTGCCAGCCACGGGAGGGGGGAGGGCGGTGTGTAGTGAGACTGCCAGCCACGGGAGGGGGGGGGGCGGTGTGTAGTGAGACTGCCAGCCACGGGAGGGGGGGGGGCGGTGTGTAGTGAGACTGCCAGCCACGGGAGAGGGGGGGCAGTGTGTAGTGAGACTGCCAGCCACGGGAGGGGGGGGGGCAGTGTGTAGTGAGACTGCCAGCCACGGGAGGGGGGGGGCAGTGTGTAGTGAGACCGCAAGCCACGGGAGGGGGGGGGCGGTGTGTAGTGAGACTGCCAGCCACGGGAGGGGGGGGGGCGGTGTGTAGTGAGACTGCCAGCCACGGGAGGGGGGGGGGCGGTGTGTAGTGAGACTGCCAGCCACGGGAGGGGGGGGGCGGTGTGTAGTGAGACTGCCAGCCATGGGAGGGGGGGGGCAGTGTGTAGTGAGACTGCCAGCCACGGGAGGGGGGGGCAGTGTGTAGTGAGACTGCCAGCCACGGGAGGGGGGGACGCGGTGTGTAGTGAGACTGCCAGCCACGGGAGGGGGGGGCGGTGTGTAGTGAGACTGCCAGCCACGGGAGGGGGGGACGGTGTGTAGTGAGACTGCCAGCCACGGGAGGGGGGGGCGGTGTGTAGTGAGACTGCCAGCCACGGGAGGGCGGGGGGGCAGTGTGTAGTGAGACTGCCAGCCACGGGGGGGGGGGCAGTGTGTAGTGAGACTGCCAGCCACGGGAGGGGGGGTGGGCAGTGTGTAGTGAGACTGCCAGCCACGGGAGGGGGGGGGCGGTGTGTAGTGAGACTGCCAGCCACGGGAGGGGGGGGCGGTGTGTAGTGAGACCGCCAGCCACGGGAGGGAGGGGCAGTGTGTAGGTGAGACTGCCAGCCACGGGAGGGGGGGGCAGTGTGTAGTGAGACTGCCAGCCACGGGAGGGGGAGTGGGCAGTGTGTAGTGAGACTGCCAGCCACGGGAGGGGGGGGGGCAGTGTGTAGTGAGACTGCCAGCCACGGGAGGGGGGGGCAGTGTGTAGTGAGACTGCCAGCCACGGGAGGGGGTGGGCGGTGTGTAGTGAGACTGCCAGCCACGGGAGGGGGGGGGCGGTGTGTAGTGAGACCGCCAGCCACGGGAGGGGGGGTGGGCGGTGTGTAGTGAGACTGCCAGCCACGGGAGGGGGGTGGGCAGTGTGTAGTGAGACTGCCAGCCACGGGAGGGGGGGGCGGTGTGTGGTGAGACTGCCAGCCACGGGAGGGGGGGGGGCAGTGTGTAGTGAGACTGCCAGCCACGGGAGGGGGGGTGGGCGGTGTGTAGTGAGACTGCCAGCCACGGGAGGGCGGGGGGGCAGTGTGTAGTGAGACTGCCAGCCACGGGAGGGGGGGGCAGTGTGTAGTGAGACCGCCAGCCACGGGAGGGGGGGTGGGCAGTGTGTGGTGAGACTGCCAGCCACGGGAGGGGGGGGCGGTGTGTAGTGAGACTGCCAGCCACGGGAGGGGGGGGGCGGTGTGTAGTGAGACTGCCAGCCACGGGAGGGTGGGGGGGCGGTGTGTAGTGAGACTGCCAGCCACGGGAGGGAGGGGGCGGTGTGTAGTGAGACTGCCAGCCACGGGAGGGGGGGGGCGGTGTGTAGTGAGACTGCCAGCCACGGAAGGGGGGGGGCGGTGTGTAGTGAGACTGCCAGCCACGGGAGGGGGGGGCAGTGTGCAGTGAGACTGCCAGCCACGGGAGGGGGGGGCGGTGTGTAGTGAGACTGCCAGCCACGGGAGGGGGGGTGGGCGGTGTGTAGTGAGACTGCCAGCCACGGGAGGGCGGGGGGGCAGTGTGTAGTGAGACTGCCAGCCACGGGAGGGGGGGGCAGTGTGTAGTGAGACCGCCAGCCACGGGAGGGGGGGTGGGCAGTGTGTGGTGAGACTGCCAGCCACGGGAGGGGGGGGGCGGTGTGTAGTGAGACTGCCAGCCACGGGAGGGGGGGGGCGGTGTGTAGTGAGACTGCCAGCCACGGGAGGGGGGGGGCGGTGTGTAGTGAGACTGCCAGCCACGGGAGGGGGGGGGCGGTGTGTAGTGAGACTGCCAGCCACGGGAGGGGGGGGGGGCGGTGTGTAGTGAGACTGCCAGCCACGGGAGGGGGGGGGGCGGTGTGTAGTGAGACTGCCAGCCACGGGAGGGGGGGGTGGTGTGTCGTGAGACTGCCAGCCACGGGAGGGGGGGGTGGTGTGTGGTGAGACTGCCAGCCACGGGAGGGGGGGGGGGCAGTGTGTAGTGAGACTGCCAGCCACGGGAGGGGGGGGCGGGCGGTGTGTAGTGAGACTGCCAGCCACGGGAGGGGGGGGGCGGTGTGTAGTGAGACTGCCAGCCACGGGAGGGGGGGGCAGTGTGTGGTGAGACTGCCAGCCACGGGAGGGGGGGGGCGGTGTGTAGTGAGACTGCCAGCCACGGGAGGGCGGGGGGCAGTGTGTAGTGAGACTGCCAGCCACGGGAGGGGGGTGCGGTGTGTAGTGAGACTGCCAGCCACGGGAGGGGTGGGCGGTGTGTGGTGAGACTGCCAGCCACGGGAGGGGGGGTGGGCGGTGTGTAGTGAGACTGCCAGCCACGGGAGGGGGGGGGGCAGTGTGTAGTGAGACTGCCAGCCACGGGAGGGCGGGGGGCAGTGTGTAGTGAGACTGCCAGCCACGGGAGGGGGGGGCGGTGTGTAGTGAGACTGCCAGCCACGGGAGGGGTGGGCGGTGTGTGGTGAGACTGCCAGCCACGGGAGGGGGGGGGCGGTGTGTGGTGAGACTGCCAGCCACGGGAGGGGGGGGGCGGTGTGTAGTGAGACTGCCAGCCACGGGAGGGGGGGGGCGGTGTGTAGTGAGACTGCCAGCCACGCGAGGGGGGGGGGGGGCAGTGTGTAGTGAGACTGCCAGCCACGGGAGGGGGGGGGCGGTGTGTAGTGAGACCGCCAGCCACGGGAGGGGGGGGCGGTGTGTAGTGAGACTGCCAGCCACGGGAGGGGGGGGCAGTGTGTAGTGAGACTGCCAGCCACGGGAGGGGGGGGCAGTGTGTAGTGAGACCGCCAGCCACGGGAGGGGGGGGGGTGTGTAGTGAGACTGCCAGCCACGGGAGGGGGGGGCGGTGTGTAGTGAGACTGCCAGCCACGGGAGGGTGGTGGGCAGTGTGTAGTGAGACCGCCAGCCACGGGAGGGGGGGGGGCAGTGTGTAGTGAGACTGCCAGCCACGGGAGGGGGGTGGGCGGTGTGTAGTGAGACTGCCAGCCACGGGAGGGGGGGGCAGTGTGTAGTGAGACTGCCAGCCACGGGGGGGGGGGGGCAGTGTGTAGTGAGACTGCCAGCCACGGGAGGGGGGGTGGGCAGTGTGTAGTGAGACTGCCAGCCACGGGAGGGGGGGGGCGGTGTGTAGTGAGACTGCCAGCCACGGGAGTGGGGGGGGACGGTGTGTAGTGAGACTGCCAGCCACGGGAGGGGGGGGGGCAGTGTGTAGTGAGACTGCCAGCCACGGGAGGGGGGTGCGGTGTGTAGTGAGACTGCCAGCCACGGGAGGGGGGGGCGGTGTGTAGTGAGACTGCCAGCCACGGGAGGGGGGGGGCGGTGTGTAGTGAGACTGCCAGCCACGGGAGGGGGGGGGCAGTGTGTAGTGAGACTGCCAGCCACGGGAGGGGGGGTGGGCAGTGTGTAGTGAGACTGCCAGCCACGGGAGGGGGGGGGGCGGTGTGTAGTGAGACTGCCAGCCACGGGAGGGGGGGGGGGGCGGTGTGTAGTGAGACTGCCAGCCACGGGAGGGGGGGGCAGTGTGTAGTGAGACTGCCAGCCACGGGAGGGGGGGGCAGTGTGTAGTGAGACTGCCAGCCACGGGAGGGGGGGGGCGGTGTGTAGTGAGACTGCCAGCCACGGGAGGGGGGGGGCAGTGTGTAGTGAGACTGCCAGCCACGGGAGGGGGGGTGGGCAGTGTGTAGTGAGACTGCCAGCCACGGGAGGGGGGGGGCGGTGTGTAGTGAGACTGCCAGCCACGGGAGGGGGGGGGGCGGTGTGTAGTGAGACTGCCAGCCACGGGAGGGGGGGGCAGTGTGTAGTGAGACTGCCAGCCACGGGAGGGGGGGGCAGTGTGTAGTGAGACTGCCAGCCACAGGGGGGGGGGGCGGTGTGTAGTGAGACTGCCAGCCACGGGAGTGGGGGGGCGGTGTGTAGTGAGACTGCCAGCCACGGGAGGGGGGGGGCGGTGTGTAGTGAGACTGCCAGCCACGGGAGGGGGGGTGGGCGGTGTGTAGTGAGACTGCCAGCCACGGGAGGGGGGGTGGGCGGTGTGTAGTGAGACCGCCAGCCACGGGAGGGCGGGGTGGCGGTGTGTAGTGAGACCGCCAGCCACGGGAGGGGGGGGGGCGGTGTGTAGTGAGACTGCCAGCCACGGGAGGGGGGGGCGGTGTGTAGTGAGACTGCCAGCCACGGGAGGGGGGGGGCAGTGTGTAGTGAGACTGCCAGCCACGGGAGGGGGGGCGGTGTGTAGTGAGACCGCCAGCCACGGGAGGGGGGGGGGGAAGCGCGGTCGACGAGATGAGTTGGACAAGATCTTAAAGGGTGGGTGACCCTCGCAGGCCCGAAGGTGCCGTATCTGAATGTGCGCCGTGCACAGATCGAACTAGACGAGCCTGCAGCACAGTTACAGTATGACATTGTGGGCATCGTGACTGAAAGGAGATTATTGCCGGGAGCTTAACGTCCAAGGATACACGCTGTATCAAAAGGACAGGCAGCGGTGGGTGGGGTGGCTCTGTTAGTTAAAGAAATGAAATCAAATCATTAGAAACAGATGACATAGGATAAGAAGACGTGGAGTTGTTGTGGGGAGAGCGTCTGCGGGTGTGTGAAGACCCCGATGGAAGTTCTGTACCAGGGGTCGGCAACCTTTACCACTGAATGAGCCATTTGGACCCGTTTCACACAGAAAAGAAAACACTGGGAGCCACAAAGCCCGTTTGACATTTAAAATGAAATAACACTGCATACGTTTTCTTTTGCCTTTCTGCTATGTATAAACAAACTATAATGTGTTGCATTTATGAAATCGATGAATTTCTGCAGAGAAAACTAAATTACATTTCTGCATGCAACAAAAACATTTTGAACTCCGAAAAACAGACGTTGGGTTGAAGGTTACTTTTAAGTAAAATACTCAATGTCTATTTGAGCCCTTCTTGTATTTATGAAGAACGCCAAATTTAAATTGTCCGCCAGCAGCAAACCAAAAATAACGTCAGCCTGCTGTCAACCTGAAAAATAAAAGGACTATTTCACTGAACAATGAAAAAATATGAATATACGTAAAATAATAGGCTATTAAAATATTTATCATAGTTGGTTAATGGGATTTCTGCTCCTGGACCTCAGCGCACAGCGTCTGCTGTATGACGTCACCTTCATCTTTACACAGGATCGCAAGCTGTCATCTATGAGGCGTGCGCGATGTTTGTTTTTAATAAAGTTCATGTTGGAGAACACCTGCTCACATACATATGTGGATCCAAAGATCGACAGGACTCCAAGCGCATACTTTTTAATGTTTACATAAATATCGGGGATAGCATTCCATGTTTCGAACACAAGTTTGTCCGGTTTAGGGAGGTTTTCAACATCACTCCATTTGTGATTCTGAGCAAGAACGGCCTTCTGACGGGCAACATCTTCAAGGTCTGCTGTCAAGCGTCTAAACTTGGACACCCATATGTCTTTGTCGGCTATGTCGGCCAGTTCCATCTCAAGATCAGGTTGACTCACACCTGACAATGCAGTCGTATTCAGTAGGGATGGATCGATGCTTAGGGGAGTGACCGGGAAGGATAATGTGATTTTTTTTCCTCTCTGAACTCACCGAAGTGTTTCCCAAACGATGTTTGCATTGCGATGATTGCAAAATGTAAATACTCCGAATTTATCCTGTCGTGAGCTTTCTCGAACTCTCTCAAATTAGGGAAGTGAGACAATGGGCCTTTCTGTAAATCTCTGGCAAGCACTGTCAACTTGCGCTCGAATGCCAAAACATCCTCCAACATGTGCAGGGCTGTGCGTCCTTTCCCCTGAAGAGCTGTGTTCAGCGTGTTCAGGTGCGCTGTCATGTCTACCAAGAAGTGTAGCTTTTACAGGCACTCTGGCTGTTCCAGCTCAGGAAAGGTGAGCCCTTTGCTGCCCAGGAAAGTTTTCACTTCTTCCAGACACGCGACAAAGCGTTTCAGCACCTCCCCTCTTGACAGCCACCGGACTTTGTTGTGCAGCAGGAGATCAGAATATGCGCTTTCCAGCTCGTCCAGTAACAAACGGAATTGACGGTGATTTAAACTTTTTGCAATTATTTTATTGACAATCTGAATGACAACATCCATTACTTCTGTGCATTCCGGAGGAAATGTTTGAGCGCACAGTGCCTCTTGGTGCAAGATGCAGTGAAAAGTCAGCAGCTTTCTGTCCAGCGACTTCTGCAGTAAAGCCACAAATCCCTTGTGCGCTCCTGTCAGACTTGGTGCCCCATCAGTAGCTACTGACACCAGGTGGGTGGTCTTTATCCCTTTGGCTCTTAAACAATTCAAGACAGCCTCACAGATGTCCTCCCCTCGTGTTTGGCCTTTTAGAGGTATCAACTCAATCATTTCTTCCTGTGGCCCGGCAGAGTTTACATACCGGCAGAACAGCGCTATTTGTTCAATATCACCTTTGTCTTTAGACTCTTCACAGGCAATCGAGTAGGCCACAGCTGAATTGATGTCTTTAATTTGCTGTCTTGTGATGTCTTCTGCCATTTTTATGGTTCTGTCTTTGACAGTCTTTGCAGAGAGGGGCATATCCCTGATTTTCTGCACAATTTCACTCTTGTTTTTAAAGTCCGTGAATAGATGTTCTGAAATCTTAATGAAAGATTATTTTATATATTCACCATCTGTAAACCGCTTCCCGTGCCTGACTATTTCCTGAGCGGCAACAAAACTAGCATGTGTAGTTGATTTTCCAGACTTCATCCAATTCTTGAAATGATTTTTGCTCAGATCAACCTTCCACATCAGTTCCGAAACGCTTTTGTCTCTCATCTGCATCCAGATATTTTTGAGCAAAGGCTGCGTGTTTACCCTCGAAATGTCTTGCGACATTTGACTTTTTGTTGTTTGCTAGTTTCTCATTGCATATTAAGCATACAGGTAAACCAGTCTCGTCAGCAGTGAAAGCAAATGAATCTGCCCACGTATCATTAAACGTTCTGTTTTCTTCAGTCACTTTTCTTTTTTAGAATTCTCCATAGTTGGATCGAAAAATTAAAGAAATTGCGCACTGGCGGGTGTCAGGCATTGGCAGTGGTGACGTATATTAATAGCGACAAAAAACACGTTTTATTTAGATTGCACAAGATCACCATAATCTTCAAATTTAGAATTACATTTCAAAAACTAACAAACTAACATAAAATACATTTTAATTAAATACTCATCATTTATTTTCCAAAGCCACAGGGAGCCGCAGCACAGAGATGAAAGAGCCGCATGCAGCTCCGGAGCCGCGGGTTGCCGACCCCTGTTCTATACGGACCCCGGAACAGCAGCAAAGATGTGGTCTACAAATTGCAATGGAGGACGGAAAATGCACGTCAAACGGGCAATGTTATGATAGTGACGGGGAGTTTCAAAACTCAGATTAGGAAAAGTCAGGTTAGTGCGGGCGCCCAGGAGGGGGAGTTTGTACAATGCCTATGAGATGACTTGTTCGCGTTGCTGGTGACCTGAGTATACTCGAGGGACGGCAGTTCCTCAGCGGCTGCTGTGCAGTGCGTCAAAACTCATCAGTGAGCTTCAGGTGAAGGGACCCTGGGAGCAAGTCATCAAATTCACCCTGCATGAGAAGGAGAAGCTGTGTCGGGATTACAGTGGCGTTGAGGGAATTAATAGAGAGGAGCCGGCCAAAACTGACTGGAAGGGGGCACTAGCAGCGGTGGGTGGGGCTCCGAACTCGGTGGTTCCCTTGCAGACGTGAGCCCACGGGCCTGTCATCAGCTGATTGGACGTCATTTCGGAAACTGATTTGGGACTCGGAGAGGAAATCTCAACGCTGTGGTCCGCAGATCTGTCCGCATCAGATCGAGGTCCGGGTGTCTGCTTGCGGAGCTCCCTTGCTTGACGCGTCCCCGCTGGCCCCTTCGGGGTGAGAGACGAGGGGGGAGCTGGTCATGCCGGCTGATGTTCAGGAGTCCTTCTGGGCTGTTCTCTTCGCATTCACAAGAAGCGGATGCCCATACGGGGTCGACGACACACCAGCCCAGAAGCAGGCAAACGGGTTGTCCTCGCACACGTTCAAAATATCTTGGAAGCGACAGCCCGGCTGCTCCAGGGACGGAGAATTCCAGCCAGGCAGCGGGTTTGAGGGGAGTGCATTGCAGACCCCAGGCTCTGAGAGAACAACGACCACCCGCAGCGGGTACCGTGTCGGCCAGACTGGGAGTACTTTGGAGTACGTGATTTGCTGAGATCCAGCCGGGAATAGGCCCGGATTTCCTTGATTTGATCCTAGCCCTAGTCACAGGACAGCCTACAGTCATTGGACTGTAGGAGGAACCCGGAGCTCTGGGAGAAAACCCAGGCGGTCACTGGGAGAACGTCCCAGCATCTTACGGAAAGTGGCGGGAATTGAACCCGAGTCGCTGGTACTGTAAAGCATTGTCCTAAACCATTACGCTTCCATCTCTCCCTGTCTTGACTTTATCTCTTACCTCCTTCACATACGCGAGGAGTAAAAATCTTCACGTTACGCCTCCGTCTGAATTTACAAATGAACTACAAAGTAAACAGCAGGATACTTGGGAGTGTGGGACTGTAATTTGCACATTCAAAGAACAAAGAACAGTACAGGCCAATCGGCCCACAATGTTGGCCGACCCTTAAACCCTGCTCCCCCCTTATAACCGCCCCCCCACCTTAAATTCCTCTGTAAACCTGTCTAGTAGTCTCTTAAACTTCACTGGTGTATCTGCCTCCACCACTGACTCAGGCAGTGCATTCCACGCACCGACCACTCTCTGAGTGAAAAACCTTCCTCTAATATCCCCCTTGAACTTCCCTCTCCTTACAGTACGGTCCCACAGATCCCTGGAAGTTGCCTCACAGGTAGAGAGGGTAGTTAAGAAAGCTTATGGGGTGTTAGCTTTCATAGGTCAAGGGATAGAGTTTAAGAGTCGCCCGGTAATGATGCAGCTCTATAAAACTCTGGTTGGGCCACACTTGGAGTACTCTGTCCAGTTCTGGTCACCTCACTATAAGAAGGATGAGGAAGCATTGGAAAGGGTGCAGAGGAGATTTACCAGGAAGCTGCCTGGTTTGAAGAGTATGGATTATGATCGGAGATTAAGGGAGCTAGGGCTTTACTCTCTGGAGAGAAGGAGGATGAGAGGAGACATGATAGAGGTGTACAAGATATTAAGAGGAATAGACAGAGTGGACAGCCAGCGCCTCTTCCCCGGGGCACCACTGCTCAGTACAAGAGGACATGGCTTTAAGGTGAGGGGAGGGAAGTTCAAGGGGGATATTAGAGGAAAAATTTTCACTCAGAGAGTGGTCGGTGCGTGGAATGCACTGCCCGAGTCAGTGGTGGAGGCAGATACACTAGTGAAGTTTAAGAGACTAATAGACAGGTATATGGAGGAATTTAAGGTGGGGGGGGGTTATATTGGGGGGCAGGGTTTAAAGGTCAGCACAACATTGTGGGCCAAATGGCCTGTACTATGCTGTACTGTTTGAATGTGCAATGTGCAAATTACAGTAATTTGTAATAAATAGTATGTAGAGTAAGATATGCAACAGGACAGTCAATATAGCATCGAAATACAGTTGTGTCAGCGTGAGTTCATCAGTCTGACGGCCTGGTGGGAGAGGCTGTCCCGGAGCCTGTCGGTCCTGGCTTTTATGCTGCGGGACCGTTTCCCGGACGGGAGCAGCTGGAACAGATTGTGTTTGGGGTGACTCGGGTCCCCAGTGATCCTTCGGACCCCTTTTTACACACCCGTCTCTGTAAATGTCCTGAACAGTGAGAAGTTCACGTCTACAGATGCGCCGGGGACAGTGGAGCTGGGTTGCAATGGGGTCTGCGAAAATGATTCCTGGATTGAAGGGTTTTTCCTTCTGAAGAGCGTTTGATGGCTCTGGGCCTGCGTTCGCTGGAATTCTGAAGAGTGAGGGGTGACCTCACTGAAGATGATTGAACGGTGAAAGGCCTCAACAGGATGGAGGGAGAGAGGATGGTTCCTTAGATTTGGGAGTCCAGGACCAGAGGACACAGCCTCAGAATGGAGCAGCGTCCATTTAGAATGGAGTTGAGGAGGAGTTTCTTTAGCCAGAGGGTGGTGAATCTGTGGGATTCAAAGCAGTTGTGGAGGCCAAGACAAGGCAGAAGTTGATGGGTTCTTGGTTCGCCAGGTCATGAAGGGATTCAGGGAAAAGGCGACTGGGGGCTGAGAGGGAAAATGGATCAGCCATGATGAAATGGTGGCGTAGCCTCGACGGGCCGAATGGCCTAACTCTGCCCCTGTAATCTGTTGGTCTTACGGTCGCCGATGACAACACTGCCGTTGGCGGAGTCGCGGGTGACGTTAAGCTAGCGTAGGGGAGTGCGGTCGAACATCTGGCTGAGGGGCGCCACGGTGACAACGTTGGGGAGACCGCGTGCCAGTCCTCACTGGGGGGGCCGGAGGTTGTGGGGGGAGCGAGCAGCTCCAAGATGCCTGGTCATTCCTGGGCGCTTCCCGTCAATGCAATCATGAAAAAGACACACCGGCCCGTCTGCTTACTCGGAAGCTGGGAAAGGGATGTCGCAGGACAGAGTGCCAGAATTGGGCCAGTCGGACTATCCAGTGCCTTCTGCCGTCAGGGCTGATTTATTAACCCCGTCAACCCCACCCCGCTCTCCCCGTAACAGTAAGATGTTATCGAGCTCCTGCGCTGGGACAGCGGTGGGCACATGGGACTGGCTTTAAGAGCACAAGGTACAGGAGTAGAATTAGGCCATTGTGTCTGCTCTGCCCTTCCGTCTCCCTGTCATCCCCACTCTCCTGCCTTCTCCTTGTAATCATCGACACTCTTAACCTTCCCTTCCTTTGTCCATTGGAATCCGATGACGACGTCCACTCCTTTAACGGAGAGATCTTTGATGACCGTACAGTCCTGTCCTGGACCCACAAGCTCTATTGCAGGTGGGACATGTATATGTGGTAGTGGTCGCGGCTGCATTTCTCCTGGCTCTCTCCTGGTTGTTCTTTCGG
The DNA here is from genome assembly GCF_030144855.1 of Hypanus sabinus. Classification (NCBI taxonomy): domain Eukaryota; kingdom Metazoa; phylum Chordata; class Chondrichthyes; order Myliobatiformes; family Dasyatidae; genus Hypanus; species Hypanus sabinus. The sequence continues at coordinate 723,350 of NW_026779001.1, forward strand.
CCTCCAGAATACAAACCCCATCCCTGCACAGCTGTCGCCAAGAGCTACTGTGATCAGCAACATCCTCCGGGTCCTCGGGTCTGATCTGGCACCTCCTTAAGGCATTCTTCACCTGATCCTCGTAGGGCTTCCTCGGCCCTCCAGCTGAGCGTCGACCGTGATGTGACAGGCTGTATAACACTCTGACGTGGGGGGGGGGGGGTGGGCATCCTTATCACGTGCCCCAGCCACTGAGACTGGGTGATCATGGCCTCAATACTTCTGCAGCTGGCCCTGACTAATCAAGAAATATCGACCCCTGCCTTCAATACCCCCAGTGACTCGGCCTCCACAGCCGTCCGCGGCAACGAATTCCATAGTTTCACCACCCTCATCTGAAGAAATTCCTCCTCATCTCCATTCTAAATGGCCGCCCCCCCTATTCTGAGGCTGTGTCCTCTTGTCCCAGACTCCCCCAATACAGGAAACATCCTCTCCACACCCACTCTATCTGTGTCCTCTGGTCCTAGACTCCCCCACTATAGGAAACATCCTCTCCACACCCACTCTATCTGTGTCCTCTGGTCTGAGTCTCCCCCACAATAGGAAACATCCTCTCCACATCCACTCTACCTGTGTCCTCTGGTCCCAGACTCCCCCACTATAGGAAGCATCCTCTCAGCATCCACTCTATCTGTGTCCTCTGGTCCTAGACTCCCCCACTATAGGAAACATCCTCTCCACATCCACTATATCTGTGCCCTCTGGTCCCAGACTCCCCCAATACAGGAAACATCCTCTCCACACTCACTCTATCTGTGTCCTCTGGTCCTAGACTCCCCCACTATAGGAAACATCCTCTCCACATCCACTCTATCTGTGCCCTCTAGTCCTAGACTCCCCCACTATAGGAAACATCCTCTCCACATCCACTATATCTGTGCCCTCTGGTCCCAGACTCCCCCACTATAGGAAACATCCTCTCTACATCCACTCTATCTGTGTCCTCTGGTCCTAGACTCCCCCAATACAGGAAACATCCTCTCCACATCCACTCTATCTGTGCCCTCTAGTCCTAGACTCCCCCACTGTAGGAAACATCCTCTCCACACCCACTCTATCTGTGTCCTCTGGTCCTAGACTCCCCCACTATAGGAAACATCCTCTCCACACCCACTCTATCTGTGTCCTCTGGTCCCAGACTCCCCCACTATAGGAAACATCCTCTCCACATCCACTCTAACTGTGTCCTCTGGTCCTAGACTCCCCCAATACAGGAAACATCCTCTCCACACCCACTCTATCTGTGTCCTCTGGTCCTAGACTCCCCCACTATAGAAAACATCCTCTCCACATCCACTCTATCTGTGTCCTCTGGTCCTAGACTCCCCACTATAGGAAACATCCTCTCCACATCCACTCTATCTGTGCCCTCTGGTCCTAGACTCCCCCACTATAGGAAACATCCTCTCCACACTCACTCTATCTGTGCCCTCTGGTCCTAGACTCCCCCACTATAGGAAACATCCTCTCCACATCCACTCTATCTGTGTCCTCTGGTCCTAGACTCCCCCAATACAGGAAACATCCTCTCCACATCCACTCTATCTGTGTCCTCTGGTCCTAGACTCCCCCACTATAGGAAACATCCTCTCCACATCCACTCCATCTGTGTCCTCTGGTCCTAGACTCCCCCACTATAGGAAACATCCTCTCCACACCCACTCTATCTGTGTCCTCTGGTCCTAGACTCCCCCACTATAGGAAACATCCTCTCCACACCCACTCTATCTGTGTCCTCTGGTCCTAGACTCCCCCAATACAGGAAACACCCTCTCCACATCCACTCTATCTGTGTCCTCTGGTCCTAGACTCCCCCACTATAGGAAACATCCTCTCCACACCCACTCTATCTGTGTCCTCTGGTCCTAGACTCCCCCAATACAGGAAACATCCTCTCCACACCCACTCTATCTGTATCCTCTGGTCCTGGACTCCCCCAATACAGGAAACATCCTCTCCACATCCACTCTATCTGTGTCCTCTGGTCCTAGACTCCCCCACTATAGGAAACATCCTCTCCACAGCCACTCTATCTGTGTCCTCTGGTCCTAGACTCCACCACTATAGGAAACATCCTCTCCACATCCACTCTATCTGCGCCCTCTGGTCCCAGAATTTGGAATACTGTGTACGGTTCTGGTCACCGAATTATAAGAAAGATGTCAACAAAATAGAGAGAGTACAGAGAAAATTTACTAGAATGTCACCTGGGTTTCAGGGAGAGGTTGAACAAGTTAGGTCTTTATTCTTTAGAGCGTAGAAGGTTGAGGGGGGACTCGATAGAGGTATTTAAAATTATGAGGGGGATAGATAGAGTTGACGTGGATAAGCCTTTTCCATTGAGAGTGGGGGAGATTCAAACAGGACATGAGAGTGAGGGGGCATTAGTTTAGGGGTAACACGAGGGGGAATTTCTGTACTCAGAGAGTGGTAGCTGTGTGGAACGAGCTTCCAGTAGAAGCGGTAGAGGCAGGTTCGATGTTGTCATTTAAAGTAAAATTGGATGGGTATATGGACAGGGAAGGAATGGAGGGTGATGGGCTGAGTGCGGGCCGGTGGGACAAGGTGAGAGCGAGTGTTTGGCACGGACTAGAAGGGCCGAGATGGCCTGTTTCCGTGCTGTAGTTGTTATGTGGTGATATGTTACATCTGAGGACATTCGAAGGTTCGTTTATTATCAAAGAATAATACACCTCTGAGATTCGCCTCCTGCAGATAGTCACGGAACAAAGAAAACCACGGAACCTGTTGAGCAATAAAACCATCGACCACCCCCCCCCCCACACTCCCCCCACAAACTAATCTAATTGTTTACTCCCCCATGCGGATAAACGAATCGTGCAAAGGCCAAACAGCCCCACCTCCCCCCCCCACCGCCGCCGTCGCCCCGCAGGAAGAAACCGAACAAATCCCGCCAAACGGCGAGCCGACCGCCCTCCCTATTTGAGCGGCAGTTTGCTTTTCTGTTCTCCCTTCCGTTCCGATCTCCGAGCTGACGTGGTCGGGTCTGAGCTCACATCTGCGACCGGCTGCCCAGCTCACAGCGCGGTAATGGGCCAACGCACTACCATCCCCGCCGCAAGAACCGTGAGGGGCAGTTGCCACAGTGCGAGTGGTATTTTGGCTGTGGGACAGTATTAATACCCTCTCCTGGACTTGCAAATGGCACATGCTTCACTTGAGAGGGCAACGCTGATAAAATCAACTCCGCTGTGCCAGAATAGTTTGATTTAAATAATCCAGCTGAAAGGCACTTTCAGATAAAACGGATTAAGCTGCTAACAATGACCTTGATAAGGGATTTGACCCAAGAGAGTTCATCGTCCTGGTTTTTAATTGCTAGTTATAACAAGCATAAAGTGAATTTATTCAAAACCATCCACTCCTGTTCTGTGGTGGAATGTACAATCCCTGGAGGTACGGGCCCCCGAGGCCTCTTAAAGAAGGAAAATATGTCCTCTAGTCTTAAGCGGACATTGACTAATGTTCACTTGTTGTCCAACACGACTGCGAGGCTGGTTCATTTGAAGAATTTAAGGTGGAGGTGCCGAGATGATCTGGGGGAATTGAGAGCAATGGAGGTGAGGTACAAGGACGGGGTGGATGCCTGCGATAGGGCAGTCATGATCCCGCTGAATAATGGCCCAGCCTGAAGGGGTCCCGCGATATGCTTGTTGGCCTGAAGAAACCGCGGTCTGATCAAGGACGGGGGAAGCAGACGAGCAAGTTGTCTTTGTGTCCCCCCATCTTGTGGACTGAACCTGAATCACCTCATCAGAGCAGCTGAGTGTGGACACGGATGTTGCTAAAACTGGAGACCAATATCAGAAAAAACAGCCACTTGTTATGTAAAGGGGTGTGGACTCTGAACTGATCCTTGATCTGGGACAATCTAATCAGAGTAATATATTTGAGACCACTCTTAGAGGAGTACATACCATAGCTATGTAAGTACCATCGAACCATAGAACATTACAGCACAGAAAGAGGCCCTTCGGCCCTTCTTGGCTATGACGAACTATTTTTCTGCCTAGTCCTACTGACCTGCACCTGGGCCATATCCCTCCAAGCCCCTCTCATCCATGTACCTGTCCAAGTTTTTCTTAAACGTCAAAGGTGAGCCGGCGTTCACCACTTCATCTGGCAGCTCATTCCACACTCCCACCGCTCTGTGTGTGAAGAAGCCCCCCCGCCAATGTTCCCTTTAAACTTTTCCCCCTTCTCCCTTAACCCATGACCTCTGTTTTTTTTTCTCCCCTAGCCTCAGTGGAAAAAGCCTGCTTGCATTCACTCTATCTATACCCATCATAATTTTATATACCTCTATCAAATCACCCCTCATTCTCCTACACTCCAGGGAATAAAGTCCTAACCTATTCAAACTTTCTCTGTAACTCAGTTTCTCAAGTCCCAGCAACATCCTTGTAAACCTTCTCTGCACTCTTTCAACCTGATTAATACCCTTCCCGTAATTCGGTGACCAAAACTGCACACAATACTCCAAATTCGGCCTCACCAATGTCTCATACAACATGAGTGAATCTGCAGATGCTGGAAATAAATGAGAAACACAAAATGCTGGCAGAACTCAGCAGGCCAGACAGCATCTATGGGGGGAGGTAACCTCCCCCAGACAACCTCATTCCAACTCTTATACTCAATACTTTGACTTATAAAGGCCAATGTACCAAAAGCTCTCTTTATGACCCTATCCACCTGTGACGCCACTTTTAGGGAATTTTGTATCTGTATTCCGAGATCCCTCTGTTGTACCGGATTCCTCAGAGTCCTGCCACTTACCTTGTATGTTCTACCTTGGTTTGACCTTCTCAAGTGCAATTAGCAGACTTGCAATCGGTAATCTCGTCAGACTCTGTCTGGGTCGCCTCATTTCACTGGTTTGGACAAATGCACAAGGCTGGGGTGGGACACTGTCAGCCGTAGCCCTGTGCGATGGCCAGTACGAAGGTGGGTCAGGTGACCTCGAGCCCAATGGAGATCCAACAAGACTCGGGAGCTCCGGATTGCAGGGGCGATAACTCTCCAGCAGCCGTCGCGGATAAGGAGGATCCCACGGACACGTGGAGATCGGGACCACCAGGAGCGTCTGGGCAGCGTGGACTCCTGTCCCAGGTAATATCCTTTTCCCTTCATCGACGGTTCATGGACTGTCAGGGAACTGGAGTAGGGTGCACGCAGAGACGGTCTGTGAACACACGTGCTTTTAGTTAAACGATAAAGGGAACGTGTCGGTAACTACAGATTCTCGGTGCCTCACTGGTCATTATCACAAGGGGTGATTCTGATAACAGACTTCTGCTTCCAGATTCTTAAATTTGTTACCAAAGGGCAACCATGTAAAACCCTGAGATGCACTTACTGGTGGGCATACTCAATAAACCTATAGAATAATAAAGGGAAGACTACCCAACCAGGCCAGTCATCCAGAGCGTAGAAGATAGCAAAGCTGTGCAAATGTGAGAAGAAAGGAACAAATAAGCAATAGATGAGAGTCCGCAAAAGTGTCTGTGGGAACATTTCAATGAGGGGGCAAGTGAAGTCATCCTGTTTGTTTCAAGGGCCTGATGGTTGAGGGGTAATAACTGTTCCTGAACAGTGGTGTGGGTCCTGAGGCGACTATACCTCCTTCCTGATGGTTGAGGGGTAATAACTGTTCCTGAACCTGGTGGTGTGGGTCCTGAGGCTCCTGTACCTCCTTCCTGATGGTTGAGGGGTAATAACTGTTCCTGAACCTGGTGGTGTGGGTCCTGAGGCTCCTGTACCTCCTTCCTGATGGTTGAGGGGTGATGACTGTCCCTGAACCTGGTGGTGTGGGTCCTGAGGCTCCTGTACCTCCTTCCTGATGGTTGAGGGGTGATAACTGTCCCTGAACCTGGTGCTGTGGGTCCTGAGGCTCCTGTACCTCCTTCCTGATGGTTGAGGGGTGATAACTGTCCCTGAACCTGGTGCTGTGGGTCCTGAGGCTCCTGTACCTCCTTCCTGATGGTTGAGGGGTAATAACTGTTCCTGAACCTGGTGGTGTGGGTCCTGAGGCTCCTGTACCTCCTTCCTGATGGTTGAGGGGTGATGACTGTCCCTGAACCTGGTGCTGTGGGTCCTGAGGCTCCTGTACCTCCTTCCTGATGGTTCAGGGGTGATAACTGTCCCTGAACCTGGTGGTGTGGGTCCTGAGGCTCCTGTACGTCCTTCCTGATGGTTGAGGGGTAATAACTGTCCCTGAACCTGGTGGTGTGGGTCCTGAGGCTCCTGTACCTCCTTCCTGATGGTTGAGGGGTAATAACTGTCCCTGAACCTGGTGGTGTGGGTCCTGAGGCTCCTGTACCTCCTTCCTGATGGTTGAGGGGTAATAACTGTCCCTGAACCTGGTGGTGTGGGTCCTGAGGCTCCTGTACCTCCTTCCTGATGGTTGAGGGGTAATAACTGTCCCTGAACCTGGTGGTGTGGGTCCTGAGGCTCCTGCACCTCCTTCCTGATGGTTGAGGGGTAATAACTGTCCCTGAACCTGGTGGTGTGGGTCCTGACGCTCCTGTACCTCCTTCCTGATGGTTGGTGGGTGATAACTCCCTGAACCTGGTGGTGTGGGTCCTGACGCTCCTGTACCTCCTTCCTGATGGTTGGTGGTTGATAACTCCCTGAACCTGGTGGTATGGGTCCTGAGGCTCCTGTACCTCCGTCCTGGTGGTTGAGGGGTAATAACTGTCCCTAAACCTGGTGGGGTGGGTCCTGAGGCTCCTGTACCTCCTTCCTGGTGGTTGTGGGGTGATAACTGTTCCTGAACCTGGTGGTGTGGGTCCTGAGGCTCCTGTACCTCCTTCCTGATGGTTGTGGGGTGATAACTGTTCCTGAACCTGGTGGTGTGGGTCCTGAGGCTCCTGTACCTCCTTCCTGATGGTTGAGGGGTAATAACTGTCCCTGAACCTGGTGGTGTGGGTCCTGAAGCTCCTGTACCTCCTTCCTGATGGTTGAGGGGTGACAACTGTTCCTGAACCTGGTGGTGTGGGTTCCGAGGCTCCTGTACCTCCTTCCTGATGGTTGAGGGGTAATAACTGTCCCTGAACCTGGTGGTGTGGGTCCTGAGGCTCCTGTACCTCCTTCCTGATGGTTGAGGGGTAATAACTGTCCCTGAACCTGGTGGTGTGGGTCCTGAGGCTCCTGCACCTCCTTCCTGATGGTTGAGGGGTAATAACTGTCCCTGAACCTGGTGGTGTGGGTCCTGACGCTCCTGTACCTCCTTCCTGATGGTTGGTGGGTGATAACTCCCTGAACCTGGTGGTGTGGGTCCTGACGCTCCTGTACCTCCTTCCTGATGGTTGGTGGTTGATAACTCCCTGAACCTGGTGGTATGGGTCCTGAGGCTCCTGTACCTCCGTCCTGGTGGTTGAGGGGTAATAACTGTCCCTAAACCTGGTGGGGTGGGTCCTGAGGCTCCTGTACCTCCTTCCTGGTGGTTGTGGGGTGATAACTGTTCCTGAACCTGGTGGTGTGGGTCCTGAGGCTCCTGTACCTCCTTCCTGATGGTTGTGGGGTGATAACTGTTCCTGAACCTGGTGGTGTGGGTCCTGAGGCTCCTGTACCTCCTTCCTGATGGTTGAGGGGTAATAACTGTCCCTGAACCTGGTGGTGTGGGTCCTGAGGCTTCTGTACCTCCTTCCTGATGGTTGAGGGGTAATAACTGTTCCTGAACCTGCTGGTGTGGGTTCCGAGGCTCCTGTACCTCCTTCCTGATGGTTGAGGGGTAATAACTGTCCTTGAACCTGGTGGTGTGGGTCCTGAGGCTCCTGTACCTCCTTCCTGGTGATTGAGGGGTAATAACTGTCCCTGAACCTGGTGGTGTGGGTCCTGAGGCTCCTGTACCTCCTTCCTGATGGTTGAGGGGTGACAACTGTTCCTGAACCTGGTGGTGTGGGTTCCGAGGCTCCTGTACCTCCTTCCTGATGGTTGAGGGGTAATAACTGTCCCTGAACCTGGTGGTGTGGGCCCTTTAGTTGTTTTTGATGTTTCCCCAGACCTTGGCACGCACCTGGAGACACCAATAGTCAGGCCGAACCATTTTCCAGAGTTATTGAGGTCAATTGTAGCTCCCAGATTAACAAAACAAATTTATTTGGCAGAGAAGGGAAACTGATGCACATGCTTCAAGAAAGGAAATCTGCCTGTATCTGGTATAAACTGAGAAAAAAAGAATTATCAACCCTCGGATCACCTAGTAACCCAATTCTAGTTAAAGATCAGATGACGAATTCTGGTATTGACAGGGACCAGCACATCTGAAAAATGAATAAATAGTCAGATGAGTTTTTTTTCCTGTTCGATTGGAACAGCAGTACTCAGTAGTTCTCGAAAGTGTCATCACAATGTTAGTTTTCACCCCTGACCACTCCTGGTCAAAGTTCAAAGTCCAAAGATTCAACGTAGTGTCGGAAGACATATACGGTATACAACCTGAAGGTCTTACTCCTTGCAGACATCCATGAAACAGGAATAGAAACCCCACAAGACGAATGACAGAAACTTCAGAACCACAAAGCCCCTCCCACATACAAGCAACAGCAAATGCATCTACTCTCCCCCCCCACCCACCACCACTTGCTCCGGCAAATGTTACTCCCCCCCCCCTCCACCACGCAAAACTCCCAAAGAAACCACGTCATAGCCTCCATCAAAAAACTACTGCCTGTCCCCCCCCACCCGGTATCTCAGACAGGCTCTCTCTCACTAGCCTCGCAGATCGCTGTCCCGATTGTCCTGTGCGTCGCTTCTGCCAGTCCCCCGACTTGAGGACTGACACGCTGTCGAGAGAGAGAGAGAGAGAGACTGCTTGGGTACAGGGGCCTTCCTCCATCTCGCTGTTTCGACCTCCCGCGGTGCTTCGTGCTGCCACGTCAGCGAGGAACCGGGTCGTCTGTGGGGCCGCACCTGGAGGTATCAGAGCGTCAGGCCATGCGGTGGGTCTGAGAACTGCAGCTGCAGATCGCGGACCGCCACAGGACCCCAGCCACCTTGGAAAGGAAAGAGAGACGTGAGAAAAGAGGAATATGCTGTTTCGTTTACGAACTGGGAGGAGTCGCCTTGGTCTCCGAAAACCTCTTGGAGTCATCTTTTTCTGGCTCCTGTGATGATAAATCTTATTATCCGATTAGACATACATACGTCACCAGATACAACCCTGAGATTCAGTTTCTGGTGGGCATACACTCAACAAATCTTTCCGATAATAACTCCAACAGAAACAAAGAAAGAACCCTCAACTTGGGTGTTCAACCAGAACGCGGAAGGCAACAGCCTGTGCGAGAAGAAACAATAATATAGATAAATAAGCAATAAATATCAAGAAATGAAAAGAGTCCTTGAAAGTAAGTCCATTGGTTGTGGGAACATTTCAGTGACGGGGCAAGTGAAGTTGAGTGAAGTTATCCCCCCTGGTTCAAGAGCCTGATGGTTGAGGGGTAATAACTGTTCTTGGGCCTGGTGGACTGAGTCCTGAGACTCCTGTACTTCCACCCAGAGTTGAGGGAAACCATCCCCAGGGGGTAAAGGGTTAAGATAAAGCTGGGTTTCACATGGACCAATGGGCAAAGAAGATGTTAAATTGAAATGATGCACGATCCTCATTGGGCGTGTGAGGGAGTGGAACCGCAGCGCCACCTACAGGTAACAATGCAAGGTGGTGGTAGGGCAGTCCAGGGGAACTGGATGTACTTTTTCAACAGAACCCGGATAAACACTTTTGCCCTCAGGTTTAACTTCTGGTACAAAACCCGGTGCTCGTAGCAGGTCCCAGGCTGACGTCACCCTAACAGACGGCTTTCATATTGCAATATGGCCACAGGATGTGCCGTGGACAGGCTGGTATGGGGGTGGGGAGGGAGGGGTCCACTGCACACGGTCGAAATAGGCTTGGACATTGAACCCACTTATCTCTGTGCAATTTAACAAATGTGGGGCTTCGAATTGTTGTTGCTTCTGACATCATCGGAGTATTTCGCTGGGCGTCCCCCTGGAGTAATGGAACTGAATTAATGTCAGAGAGGGTCATTAATTGAGGAGATGTAGTAATTAATTCAACGATGTTATTATTTCTAATACATGCATTAATCCATTTCCCTCATCTATCTCCTGAAAAACAATTTATTAACAGTGGAAGGAAACCAATCTCAGGATTATGACCAGACTGTAAAAGGCAACAGCAGAATTAGACAGAGCATCTCAAAGTCTGAACTCTCCCCCCCACCCACCCAAGTTCAATGAGCTGTTATTCGAGACAAACAAAAAGAAAACTCAACGTGTTTTTTTTCCAGTTTAATCGGCTGATGGATTTGGGTTCAATGCATCTCAAGACGTTTGTTGTTGATGTCATGGTTAAGGGCAATGAGTCAGTCAACCATGCCAAGGTGCTGTAAGGTTCTGTGGTCCCGTGGTTCTGTGAAACACCCTTAGGGTATGAATATCGATTTCTCCTTCCGGTAAAATTCCTCACTCTTCCTACTTCCCTCATCTTCCATTCCCCACTCTTCCCACCCGGCAGATTCCTTCCTCTCCAGCCCTTTACCTTTCCCACCCATCACCTCCCCCTGGTGTCCCTCCTCCTTCCCTTTCTCCCACGGTCCACTCTCCTCTCCTGTCAGATTCCTTCCTCTCCAGCCCTTTACCTTTCCCACCCATCACCTCCCCCTGGTGTCCCTCCTCCTTCCCTTTCTCCCACGGTCCACTCTCCTCTCCTGTCAGATTCCTTCCTCTCCAGCCCTTTACCTTTCCCACCATTCACCTCCCCCTGGTGTCCCTCCTCCTTCCCTTTCTCCCACCCTCCACTCTCCTCTCCTGTCAGATTCCTACCTCTCCAGCCCTTTACCTTTCCCACCCATCACCTCCCCCTGGTGTCCCTCCTCCTTCCCTTTCTCCCACGGTCCACTCTCCTCTCCTGTCAGATTCCTTCCTCTCCAGCCCTTTACCTTTCCCACCCATCACCTCCCCCTGGTGTCCCTCCTCCTTCCCTTTCTCCCATGGTCCACTCTCCTCTCGTATCAGATTCCTTCCTCTCCAGCCCTTTACCTTTCCCACCATTCACCTCCCCCTGGTGTCCCTCCTCCTTCCCTTTCTCCCACGGTCCACTCTCCTCTCCTGTCAGATTCCTTCCTCTGCAGCCCTTTACCTTTCCCACCCATCACCTCCCCCTGGTGTCCCTCCTCCTTCCCTTTCTCCCACGGTCCACTCTCCTCTCCTGTCAGATTCCTTCCTCTCCAGCCCTTTACCTTCCCCACCCATCACCTCCCCCTGGTGTCCCTCCTCCTTCCCTTTCTCCCACGGTCCACTCTCCTCTCCTGTCAGATTCCTTCCTCTCCAGCCCTTTACCTTCCCCACCCATCACCTCCCCCTGGTGTCCCTCCTCCTTCCCTTTCTCCCACGGTCCACTCTCCTCTCCTGTCAGATTCCTTCCTCTCCAGCCCTTTACCTTTCCCACCCATCACCTCCCCCTGGTGTCCCTCCTCATTCCCTTTCTCCCATGACCACTCTCCTCTCCTGTCAGATTCCTTCCTCTCCAGCCCTTTACCTTTCCCACCATTCACCTCCCCCTGGTGTCCCTCCTCCTTCCCTTTCTCCCACGGTCCACTCTCCTCTCCTGTCAGATTCCTTCCTCTCCAGCCCTTTACCTTTCCCACCATTCACCTCCCCCTGGTGTCCCTCCTCCTTCCCTTTCTCCCACGGTCCACTCTCCTCTCCTATCAGATTCCTTCCTCTCCAGCCCTTTACCTTTCCCACCCATCACCTCCCCCTGGTGTCCCTCCTCCTTCCCTTTCTCCCACGGTCCACTCTCCTCTCCTGTCAGATTCCTTCCTCTCCAGCCCTTTACCTTTCCCACCCATCACCTCCCCCTGGTGTCCCTCCTCCTTCCCTTTCTCCCACGGTCCACTCTCCTCTCGTATCAGATTCCTTCCTCTCCAGCCCTTTACCTTTCCCACCATTCACCTCCCCCTGGTGTCCCTCCTCCTTCCCTTTCTCCCACGGTCCACTCTCCTCTCCTGTCAGATTCCTTCCTCTGCAGCCCTTTACCTTTCCCACCCATCACCTCCCCCTGGTGTCCCTCCTCCTTCCCTTTCTCCCACGGTCCACTCTCCTCTCCTGTCAGATTCCTTCCTCTCCAGCCCTTTACCTTCCCCACCCATCACCTCCCCCTGGTGTCCCTCCTCCTTCCCTTTCTCCCACGGTCCACTCTCCTCTCCTGTCAGATTCCTTCCTCTCCAGCCCTTTACCTTCCCCACCCATCACCTCCCCCTGGTGTCCCTCCTCCTTCCCTTTCTCCCACGGTCCACTCTCCTCTCCTGTCAGATTCCTTCCTCTCCAGCCCTTTACCTTTCCCACCCATCACCTCCCCCTGGTGTCCCTCCTCATTCCCTTTCTCCCATGACCACTCTCCTCTCCTGTCAGATTCCTTCCTCTCCAGCCCTTTACCTTTCCCACCATTCACCTCCCCCTGGTGTCCCTCCTCCTTCCCTTTCTCCCACGGTCCACTCTCCTCTCCTGTCAGATTCCTTCCTCTCCAGCCCTTTACCTTTCCCACCATTCACCTCCCCCTGGTGTCCCTCCTCCTTCCCTTTCTCCCACGGTCCACTCTCCTCTCCTGTCAGATTCCTTCCTCTCCAGCCCTTTACCTTTCCCACCCATCACCTCCCCCTGGTGTCCCTCCTCCTTCCCTTTCTCCCACGGTCCACTCTCCTCTCCTATCAGATTCCTTCCTCTCCAGCTCTTTACCTTCCCCACCCATCACCTCCCCCTGGTGTCCTTCCTCTTTCCCTTTCTCCCACGGTCCACTCTCCTCTCCTATCAGATTCCTTCCTCTCCAGCCCTTTACCTTCCCCACCCATCACCTCCCCCTGGTGTCCCTCCTCCTTCCCTTTCTCCCACGGTCCACTCTCCTCTCCTATCAGATTCCTTCCTCTCCAGCTCTTTACCTTTCCCACTTGCCTGGCCTTCCCCACTTCTTTCTCTAAGCTGATGATGGGCCTCGTTAACATTAACCGACGTTAATGTGATTCAAGAGATTGAACACCGCTTCTCGTTTGCGGCCGCTCTTTTTTGGCCCGAGTATCAATGTCTCCCAAACCGAACTGCTGTCCCATCCTCTTTCTCCTCTGTGTAGTCTCAGTGAGACCCAACCACCTGGCATATCGGTCGATGAAATGCTCCGACTCTGTCACATACTGAGCTAGCGCCGTGACCAACACCAGCTCATCAGACCTGGACGCTGAGAGGAGAATTCAATCAGCTGCAAAAGTCTTTGGTCTCGCCGCGACACTTTCAGTGGCAGCCAAGCTCCAAGAGTTGTTTCACCATCTCTGCTTTACTCGACTGAAACGATGACACCGTGTGGGAAGCACAGCAAGAAATCGACAACTCGGGCAAGTATTACGCATCGAGGGGCAAGGCAGGGTAGCAGATTGTGGACAGTCAGCGCGGACTCGCTCGTCGCAGCCTCTCCGCTGCGTTGGGCTGGTCGTGTCACAAGAATGAGCGATGATCGTTCACCCGGAGCTGTTTTCCGTGGCGAGCTGCACGAAGGAAAGAGGGAGAGCGGCGCTCAGAGATGTGCTCAAGCGCCAACACCTGGGAGAAGAAGTTGGCGCTGCATTGTCGAGGTCAATCCCAGCCACCGAGGAGAGAGGGCGGAAGAAATACGAAGCAGGTCAGGAACGCAGACGTTCGGTGCGAGGCAAGTTCAATGCAACCGATGTGGGAGACGGTGCCGATCCAGTGCCGGTCTTTTTGCCCTCAACCGTGCCTGCAGAGACTAATTCGATGGAGGACCAAAGAACAAGGGCCCCGGCCCGAAACGCCGACTGCTTATTCTTCCCCAGAGAGCCGCTGAGTTCCTCACGTTCTTCATCTTCCTCAGCGCTGCTTTTGCGACAACTATTCCCGATTCCATTTTGGCCCACGCCGGAAGTGGGGCTTTTTCTGCCGAATCGCCCGCCAAGTGGGTGGAGTTGGGTCATCTGGGTCGGGACAATCATTAAATTTTCAAATCCGCCTTAAACTCCCCTATCCATTGCCGACTGCAGATGCTTCCCGACCTGTTGTGCTCCTTCGTGTCTCGTTCCGGATTTCCATCCCTTGGCGTCTCTTTGGAGGCAGGGGATGGGTAAACACACCAGCTCCGCGGAAGGTTTCAGATTTATACCACGCCCAGTGCGAAACACTGAGAAAGAGAGACGAGGGCAGGGGTGTGCGGAACAGGGGGGAGAATCAGGTTGGCTCAGGCCACAGTTGGACTCGTGTTCCGATCACCCCACAACAGGATGAGAAGGGAGGTTGTGGAAGGGTTGCAGAAGAGGATCACAGGATGTCGCCTTATAGTGTTTGCTATGAGGAGAGGTGGCTCTGTCCTGAAGGAGGGTCTCAGCCCGAGATGCGGACTATTCCTCTCCATAGATGCTGCCTGACCTGCTGAGTTCCTCCAGCAATGTGTGTGTGTTGTATTGTACAAACTTGGGTTGTTTTCTCGAGCTGAAGGGCCTGTTCTCCACGTTCCGTGTTCCACGTTCTGTGTTCCATGTTCCGTGTTCCATGTTACATGTTCTGTGTTCCGTGTTCCGTGTTCCACGTTCTGTGTTCCATGTTCCGTGTTCCATGTTACATGTTCTGTGTTCCGTGTTCCGTGTTCCATGTTCCGCAGGAGGAGCTGGTGGCGGGGGGGTGGGGGGGAGCTGCATCTTCCTAGTCTTCAAGCTAACATAGAGACATAGAAAATCGGTGCAGCAGTGAGCCATTCGGCCCTTCGAGCCTGCACCGCCATTCAGTATGATCATGGCTGATCATCCAACTCAGAACCCTGTACCTGCTTTCTCTCCATATCCCCTGATCCCTTTAGCCACAAGGGCCATATCTAACTCCCTCTTAAATATAGCCAATGAACCGGCCTCAACTGTTTCCTGTGGCAGAGAATTCCACAGATTCACCACTCTCTGTGTGAAAAAGTTTCTCCTCATCTCGGTCCTGAAAGGCTTCCCCTTTATCCTTGAACTGTGACCCCTCGTTCTGGACTTCCCCAGCATCCGGGAACAACCTTCCTGCATCTAGCCTGTCCAATCCCTTTAGAATTTTATACGCTTCAATAAGATACCCCCCCCCCCTCAATCTTCTAAATTCCAGTAAGTATAAGCCCAGTCGATCCAGTCTTTCTTCGTATGAAAGTCCTGCCATCCCAGGAATCAATCTGGTGAACCTTCTCTGTACTCCCTCTATGGCAAGAAGGTCTTTCCTCACCCCTTTCTTCTGCATTTAGATCGGGTGTCTTCCGAAGCCGTGCCCCAACTGGCGAGAGAGGATGAGGTCCCGTGGGGTCTTGCACAAGCCAGCCAGTTGGCTTTACGGCGGGAGAGGGAAGGCCTGTGATCGGTGCCGAGCCCAAAGTCGTTCGTCACTTCTGTTAACTGTGTGGATAAGAAGGCTGGAAGTCATTAACGTTGGTAGGCCACTGGGCAGTCAGATTACAATGGGATCTTCATTGGGACCATTGAGCGTAGATGCTGGAATGCTGGTGCTGGTCTTGGCCCGAGACGTCGACTGTTTACACATTTTCTCGGACCGCCTGACCTGCTGAGCTCCTCCAGCGTTCCCAGCATCTGCAGGTTCTCTTGCATTCTGATGTTGCTACGAACACATCTGGAATTCTGGTCACTTGCCACGGAAAGGATCTGGAAAGAATGCAGGAAGATTTGCCAGGATGGTACCGAGACCTGAGTGATCAGGAGAGACTAGGGTAGGAGACTAGGACAGGAGAGACTAGGGTAGGAGACTAGGACAGGAGAGACTAGGGTAGGAAACTAGGACAGGAGAGACTAGGGTAGGAGACTAGGACAGGAGAGACTAGGGTAGGAGACTAGGACAGGAGAGACTAGGAGAGATGGGCTAGGGTATTTTTTTTTGCCCCGGAGTGGAGGAGACTGAGTGGGGGCGGGGGACACCTCAGAGAGATTTACAAAATCACGAGGGGCACAGATAAGGTGCAGAGCCATAGATTTTTTGCCAGGGTAGGTGTTACGTTTTGAAACTAATTTAAAGAAAGACATGGAGTCCGAGAATGCTGGTGTAACTTTGTCTATACTTCAATTGAGGCATGCGTTAATTACATGGTGGCGTGATGACAAATGTAATTCTCGTTTTTGCACATATAACCCACAATTGATTATTTTAAACTAACAAGAACATAGATCAACCAATAGAAGGAGATGAGTTATACAGCTCTCATTACATACACGTGCAGTTCAACTCTTTGAGTGATTATGCAGAAAGTTTGAGGTTAATAACTCATCGGGATGATTGATAAGAACACTTTCTGAAGGTCCAAGATCCGTACGCTCCACGACCGCTGGACTAAGTGTGTAAATGTAGGAGGGGACTATGTGAAAAAATAAATGTGCTAGGTTTTCTAAAATTGACTCCTTCTACATTAGGCCATGAACTTATCAATCAGCCCTCGTGTATATATATGTGGACATGTACAGGGTTAGGAAAGGTACAGGAGGTACATCAGGAAGGAGGTACAGGAGCCTCAGGACCCACACCACCAGGTTCAGGGACAGTTATCACCCCTCAACCATCAGGAAGGAGGTACAGGAGCCTCAGGACCCACACCACCAGGTACAGGAACAGCTATTACCCCTCAACCATCAGGAAGGAGGTACAAGAGCCTCAGGACTCACACCACCAGGTTCAGGAACAGCTATTACCCCTCAACCATCAGGAAGGAGGTACAAGAGCCTCAGGACTCACACCACCAGGTTCAGGAACAGCTATTACCCCTCAACCATCAGGAAGGAGGTACAGGAGCCTCAGGACTCACACCACCAGGTTCAGGAACAGCTATTACCCCTCAACCATCAGGAAGGAGGTACAAGAGCCTCGGGACTCACACCACCAGGTTCAGGAACAGTTATTACCCCTCAACCATCAGGAAGGAGGTACAGGAGCCTCGGGACACACACCACCAGGTTCAGGGACAGTTATCACCCCTCAACCATCAGGAAGGAGGTACAGGAGCCTCGGGACTCACACCACCAGGTTCAGGGACAGTTATTACCCCTCAATCATCAGGAAGGAGGTAAGGGAGTCTCAGGACCCACACCACCAGGTTCAGGGACAGTTATTATCCCTCAACCATCAGGAAGGAGGTACAGGAGCCTCAGGACTCAGTAATAACTGTCCCTGAACCTGGTGTTATGGGTCCTGAGGCTCCTGTACCTCCTTCCTGATGTTTGAGGGGTGATAACTGTTCCTGAACCTGGTGGTGTGGGGTCCTAAGGCTCCTGTACCTCCTTCCTGATGGTTGAGGGGTGATAACTGTTCCGGAACCTGGTGGTGTGGGGTCCTGAGGCTCCTGTACCTCCTTCCTGATGTTTGAGGGGTGATAACTGTCCCTGAACCTGGTGGTGTGGGTCCAAAGGCTCCTGTACCTCCTTCCTGATGGTTGAGGGGTGATAACTGTTCCTGAACCTGGTGGTGTGCATCCTGAGGCTCCTGTACCTCCTTCCCGATGGTTGAGGGGTAATAACTGTTCCTGAACCTGGTGGTGTGGGTCCTGAGGCTCCTGTACCTCCTTCCTGATGGTTGAGGGGTAATAACTGTTCCTGAACCTGGTGGTGTGGGTCCTGAGGCTCCTGTACCTCCTTCCTGATGGCATCAGTGAGAAGAGAGCACATTCTGGGTGGTGGGGGTCCCTGTTTTTCTGTGACACATTTCATGTAGATGAAATGGGCTTCACCCATGATGGAGTGGACCGAATCCACTGCTTTTTGTCGGATTTTCTGTTCAGGGGCATTGGTGCTTCCATGCTGGGCTGAGATGCAGCCAGTCAGAGGTACTAAGTTCCCGAGGGCAACTGTCACTTAGCCGTCAGACCATGAGGCACAGAAGAAGAATTAGGCCATTCTGCCCATCGAGTCCACTCTACCATCCCATCCTTCCTCTCGGTCTTCACTGAATACCGTCACACTGAGAGGGCGAAGGGTTCTCCATTGCTGTTCCCTGTCTCCTGCAAAAAGCCTATCCCCTTCTCACAATTCCTCCATCTCTGGAGCCTCGGGAATACCGTCACACTGAGAGGGCGAAGGGTTCTCCATTGCTGTTCCCGTAATCGTCTCGTTTGACCAGCTGTCTCGGTTCCCAGCTCTTCTCCATACCCGTGTTCCCGTTAGAAGACATCGTTGGAGCATAATCCTGGTTTCTGGACGAGACACCATTGTACACGTCAGCTGAGCACGGTCTTTGACTTCTCGTATGACTGCCGCTAGAAATTTGAGCTGGTCCAAGATGAGGGAAAATATCGCTCCAGCCCTAACTCTTCTGCACTGGCTCCCTGAATCTTTCAGCACTGACTTTAGAGTTCTCTTACCTGGTTGTAAAGCGCTGGCGACCACAGTACATCACAGGATCATTTCCGTTTTATAATCCGGCTCGCACTGGCGAGTCTCCTTCCAACGGTCTCTTCAAATTTAAACACTCTCCCTCGAAAGATAATTGGCGGGTCGGCTTTTCTGAATTACACTCCAATAGCTACAGCTAAAAGGGCCGCAGAGTCACTGCACACTAGAATACAAGGGCAGGGGTGTGACGCTGAGGGTTTGTGAAGCACGGGTGAGGCCTCGCCTTGTGTATTGTGAACGGTTTTGGGCCCCTCATCTTAGAAAAGACGTGCTGACGTTGGAGAGGGTCCAGAAGGATGATTCCTGGAATGGAAGGGTTATCATACGAGGAACGTTTGATGGCTCTGTGTCTGTACTCGCTGGAATTTAGAAAGATGAGGGGGGGATCTCATTGAAACCTTTCGAATGTTGAGAGGCCTACACAGAGTAGATGTGGAAAGGATGTTACCCAGGGGGTGAGAGTCTCGGACAAGAGGGCACAGCCTCAGGATAGAGGGACGCCCTTTCCAAACAGAGGTGTCTTTAACCAGAGGGTGGTGAATTTGTGGAATTTGTTGCCATGTGCAGGGGTGGAAGCCGGGTCGTTTTAAGGCAGAGATTTCTCGATCGAACAGGACATCAAAGGTTTCGGGGAGAAGGCCGAGAACAGGGGTTGAGGGGGAGATAGACAGAAGGATCAGCCATGATCGAATGGTGGAGCAGACTCGATGGGCCAAATGGCCTAATTCTGCCCCTATGTCTTATGGTCTTACAGACACTTTTAAATGCCAGCTTCATAGTTAACCAAGCTTTTAACTAACGACTCTTTGTTCTTTATTTTCCAGCTCATTTTAATTTTGTTTTCATATTTGTACTCTTATCCCAACGTAAAGCACTTTGAACGAGATATCTGTATGAAAAGTGCCCCATAAAGGTACAATTATCCCCTCTGATCCTCGCCTGCACCCCAAAGTAAATTTAACTTGAACATTGAAGTTTGAAAATGATCAGCATCATCTGATAGTTCCTGTATTTATATTGTTCTGACAAAACTCTTTCTGAACCAGCCACAACCTGCAGACAACAATCGTGCAACTTACTCCGTGGAAGGTGGAAGCACCACGTGAAACGAATCCACAGTAGCGTGGGGCATTTAATTTGCTAATTGCCTCGGCAGATCTTTTTGCCCCTGTGTCTGGAATACAAAGTTGTCTGCAATGTTTGCAGGGGCCTGGCAGCATTGAATTGATTTGATTACTCACATCCTTCACATATACGAAGAGTAAAAATCTTCACGCCTCGTCTGAATGTGCAATGTGCAATTATAGTAATTTATAATAAATATTCTGTACATCAGGATAGTCAATGTAACATAGAAATACAATTTGAGTCAGCGTGAGTTCATCAGTCTGACGGCCTGGTGGGAGAGGCTGTCCCGGAGCCTGTCGGTCCTGGCCTTTATGCTGCGGGACCGTTTCCCGGGTGGTAGCAGCTGGAACAGTTTGTGGTTGGGGTGACTCGGGTCCCCAGTGATCCTTCGGGCCCCTTTTTACACCCCTGTCTCTGTAAATGTCCTGAATCGAAGGGAGTTCACATCTACAGATGCGCCGGGCTGTCCGCACCACACCTGTGACTGAGGGAGGTACAGTTCCCGTACCGGGCGGTGATGCAGCCAGTCAGGATGCTCACAGTTGGGCCCCTGTAAGAAGTCCTGAGGATTTGGGGGGGGGGGGCCCACACTAATTTTCATTCTCTCTTTGACCGACCATCCTAACTCCCTCCTGACCTTTTGTTAATCATCCCCTCTGCCCAGAGCTTTCTCTCCTTACTGAAAGCAAACCAGAGAGTCACAGAGCACCGTGAGCGCAGAAACAGACCCGTCAA
This sequence comes from Hypanus sabinus, assembly GCF_030144855.1. Taxonomy (NCBI): domain Eukaryota; kingdom Metazoa; phylum Chordata; class Chondrichthyes; order Myliobatiformes; family Dasyatidae; genus Hypanus; species Hypanus sabinus. The sequence goes on from NW_026779001.1 coordinate 743,692, forward strand.
TCCCTGTGGTCCAAACCGAACTTGTGCCACAGACCTCCCAATCCTCCCTTAACCCAAATCCACCACCTCCACTGGCAGCCCGTTCCACACTCTCCCCCGTGAACTTTCACCTTTCACCCTCGCCCTTCCACCTCTAGTCTGACCCAAACCCCCGTGCCAGAAGCCCGCTTCCATTCGGCCTATGGACGCCCCTCGTAACTCGGCGCGCCTCCAGCTAATCTCCCCTCATTGCCCAAGCTCCAGGGAGTGAGGTCCTACCCTTTTCAGCCTTGCCCTGTCACTCAGGTTCTGAAGTGCTGGCAACATCCTTGTGAAATTTCTCTGCTCTTTTTCAACCTTATCGATATCTTTCCCGTAGGCCGGTGACCCAAACTGGACACAATACTTCCTTACCCTTACCTTCATGAGTTATCGCATGCTATCCGTACTATTGTACCCCGGTTCGAAGAAACGTTCTCTCATTTCTATATATATTAGAACATAGAACAATACAGCACATTACAGGCCCTTCAGCCCACAATGTTGTGCCGACCCTCAAACCCTGCCTCCCATATAACCCCCACCTTAAATTCCTCCATATACCTGTCTAGTAGTCTCTTAAACTTCTCTAGTGTATCTGCCTCCACCACTGACTTGGGCAGTGCATTCCACACCAACCACTCTCTGAGTGAAAAACCTTCCTCTAATATCCCCCTTGAACTTCCCTCCCCTTACCTTAAAGCCATGTCCTCTTGTATTGAGCAGTGGTGCCCTGGGGAAGAGGCACTGGCTGTCCACTCTGTCTATTCCTCTTAATATCTTGTACACCTCTATCATGTCTCCTCTCATCCTCCTTCTCTCCAAAGAGTAAAGCCCTAGCTCCCTTAATCTCTGATCATAATCCATACTCTCTAAACCAGGCAGCATCCTGGTAAATCTCCTCTGTACCCTTTCCAATGCTTCCACATCCTTCCTATAGTGAGGTGACCAGAACTGGACACAGTACTCCAGGTGTGGCCTAACTAGAGTTTTATAGAGCTACATCATTACATCGCGACTCTTAAACTCTATCCCTCGAGTTATGAAAGCTTTCATAACTACCCCATAAGCTTTCTTAACTACCCTATCTACCTGTGAGGCAACTTTCAGGGATCTGTGGACATGTACCCCCAGATCCCTCTGCTCCTCCACACTACCAAGTATCCTGCCATTTAGATTGTACCCTGCCTTGGAGTTTGTCCTTCCAAAGTGTACCACCTCACACTTCTCCAGGTTGAACTCTATCTGCCACTTCTCAGCCCACTCCTGCATCCTATCAATGTCTCTCTGCAGTCTTCGACAATCCTCTGCACTATCTACCACTCCACCAACCTTTGTGTCATCTGCAAACTTGCCAACCCACCCTTCTACACCCACATCCAGGTCGTTAATAAAAACCACAAAAAGTAGAGGTCTCAGAACAGATCCTTGTGGGACACCGCTAGTCACAACCCTCCATCCGAATGTACTCCCTCCACCATGACCCTCTGCCTTCTTCAGGCAAGCCAATTCTGAATCCACCTGGCCAAACTTCCCCGGATCCCATGCCTTCTGATTTTCTGAATAAGCCTATCGTGTGGAACCTTGTCAAATGCCTTACTAAAATCCATGTAGATCACATCCACTGCACTACCCTCATCTGTATGCCTGGTCACCTCCTCAAAGAACTCTATCAGGCTTGTTAGGCACAATCTGCCCTTCACAAAGCCATGCTGACTGTCCCTGATCAGACCATGATTCTCTAAATGCCCGTAGATCCTATCTCTAAGAATCTTTTCCAACAGCTTTCCCACCACAGATGTAAGGCTCACTGGTCTATAATTACCCGGACTACCCCTACTACCTTTTTTTGAACAAGGAGACAACATTTGCCTCCCTCCAATCCTCCACTACCATTCCCATGGACAACGAGGACATAAAGATCCTAGCCAGAGGCTCAGCAATCTCTTCCCTTGCCTCGTGGAGCAGCCTGGGGAATATTCCGTCAGGTCCCAGGGACTTATCCGTCCTAATGTATTTTAACAACCAACACCTTAGTATCAACATGCTCCAGAACATCAACCTCACTCATATTGTCCTCACCATCATCAAGTTCCCTCTCAGTGGTGAATACTGAAGAGAAGTATTCATTGAGGACCTCGCTCACTTCCACAGCCTCCAGGCACATCTTCCCACCTTTATCTCTAATCGGTCCTACCTTCACTCCTGTCATCCTTTTGTTCTTCACATAATTGAAGAATGCCTTGGGGTTTTCCTTTACCCTACTCACCAAGGCTTTCTCATGCCCCCTTATTGCTCTTCTCAGCCCCTTCTTAAGCTCCTTTCTTGCTACCCTATATTCCTCAATAGACCCATCTGATCTTTGCTTTCTAAACCTCATGTATGCTGCCTTCTTCCACCCGACTAGATTTTCCACTTCACTTGTCACCCATGGTTCCTTCACCCTACCATTCTTTATCTTCCTCACCGGGACAAATTTATCCCTAACATCCTGCAAGAGATCCTTAAACATCGACCACATGTCCATAGTACATTTCCATAAAAAACATCATCCCAATTCACACCTGCAAGTTCTAGCCTTATAGCCTCATAATTTGCCCTTCCCCAATTAAAAATTTTCCTGTCCTCTCTGATTCTATCCTTTTCCATGATAATGCTAATCACTGTCCCTCAGATGCTCACCCACTGACAGATCTGTGACCTGACCCGTTTCGTTACCTAATACTAGATCTAGTATGGCATTCCCCCTAGTCGGCCTATCAACATACTGTGACATGAATTCATCCTGGACACACTTAACAAACTCTGCCCCGTCTAAACCCTTGGAACTAATCAGATGCTGATCAATATTGGGGAAGTTAAAGTCACCGATGTTAACTAACCCTGTTATTCTTGCACCTTTCCAAAATCTGCCTCCCAATCTGATCCTCGGTTATATTATATGGTTATCAACGTACATAGTTAATAGCAATAAACTTGACCTGCCTTATACAACTTCAACAGAACAGCCTGTACTCAACACAGAGGGCCAATGTGCCAATGTCTTTTTTTGACCTGTGACACCACTTCCAGAGATTATGGATCTGTATTCGCAGATTCCTCGGTCCCACCCACCCCTCACCGTTCCTGCCTGGTCCTCTCGAGGTGCAATGCCCCATCTGCCCACCCTTCCAGCCGGTCCAGATCCCGCTCTCGAGTGCGCCCCCGATCTTGGTGTCACGCGCAGATCTGTTAACCGCACGGTTCATTGGTGTCGGTGACGAAGAAGGACGGACCCAGCCCTGCAGCACTCCGCCAGTCACGGGCTTTCAGTCAGAAAGGCAGCCCTCTACCGTCCATCTCTGGCTTCTCCCGCACAGCCAATGTCTAATCCAACTTACCACCTCCTCTTGAACGCTGAGCGACTGAACCTTCCTGACCAGCCTCCCACGCCGGACCTTGTCAGACGCCTCGCTAAAGACCGTCCACAGCCCTTCCTTGATCAACTTTCCTCCTGACTTTCCCAGAAGCTTTGTATGTGTGGTGAACTATGTGCCTGTCGGGACACGCCCCTGCTGACTGCTCCTGTGGCTCCTCCCACAGGCCCCTGTATAAAGGAGATCTGCGGCCTGACGCTCGGCCTCAGTCTCCAGGACATGGTATGATGGACACTCACTCCTGGTTCCTTCTTCCAGTCAATAAAAGCCGATATCTCGCCTTACGTCTCTCTCTCTCTGTTCGTCTCCCTCGATCTGTTGTTCCCTCTCTCTCTCTCTGTCCATCTCCCTCGATCTGTTGTTCCCAAGCTCTCTCTGTCCATCTCCCTCAATCTGTTGTTCCCCCTCTCTCTCTGTCCCTCTCTCTCAATCTGTTGTTCTCTCTCTCTGCCTCTCTCCCTCGATCTGTTGTTCCCTCTCTCTCTCTCCCTCTCTCTCTCTCTGTCCCTCTCCCTCGATCTGTTGTTCTCTCTCTCTCTCTCTGTTCCTCTCCCTCGATCTGTTGTTCCCCCTCTCTCTCTGTCCCTCTCTCTCAATCTGTTGTTCTCTCTCTCTGCCTCTCTCCCTCGATCTGTTGTTCCCTCTCTCTCTCTCTCTCTCTCTGTTCCTCTCCCTCGATCTGTTGTTCCCTCTCTCTCTCTCTGTCCATCTCCCTCGATCTGTTGTTCCCACTCTCTCTCTGTTCCTCTCCCTCGATCTGTTGTTCCCTCTCTCTCTCTCTCTGCCTCTCTCCCTCGATCTGTTGTTCCCTCTCTCTCTCTCTCTCTGTTCCTCTCCCTCGATCTGTTGTTCCCTTTCTCTCTCTCTGTGGTGAACTATGTGCCTGTCGGGACACGCCCCTGCTGACTGCTCCTGTGGCTCCTCCCACAGGCCCTGTATAAAGGAGATCTGCGGCCTGACGCTCGGCCTCAGTCTCCAGGACATGGTATGATGGACACTCACTCCTGGTTCCTTCTTCCAGTCAATAAAAGCCGATATCTCGCCTTACGTCTCAGTGTGAGTTATTGATGGTGCATCAGTAAGATGGGTTAAAGACGACCTACCGTGCCCAAAGCCTTGTTGAGTACCTCTCACCAGGCCCCGACCATTCAAATATTTTTATATTCCGCCCCTTGGACGATCTTTCCGTAATGTGCGGCTTCTGACGGAGCATGGGACCGAGTTGGGAGGGGTGACGGACACGGGACTGTCGGTGCTATATTCGCATCCGCACATTATAAACTGTCTCGGATTTCCCAGCTTATTCTAGGAGGTTTTCTTGACAACGGAACGACATTCCTGCAATCCTCGGGCTCAGCTCCAACCCCCCCCCCCCCACCCGTGTCCTTCCTTTCTTCACAAGGAATTCCACCTACTTCAAAAATGCCGTCAGTCTCAGTTGGGAGTGCAGCTTCGAATGGTGTAGACGGGAATTGTACCTCCGTGGTTTTGGGCACCAAGATCTGGTTGACTGGGGTACTGGGGGGTATTTGCCTGTCTGATCTGGTACCTAAGCCGAGACTTCTTCAGCTTCACTGGCGTATTTTCTAAAAAAAAGAGGAAAGTGGTTTTTACTGGTCTTCAAGCCACTATTCATCGAAGACCACTAAAAATACAGGTCATTTCCTTATTAATGCATTGATATTTGTCCACTCCTTTGACCAATTCAGTTGACCTGTTTCCTGCAATAATTGCATTTCCAGATGTGTGATTGGCTAGAACATAGAACGGAGAATGTGGAACATCGAACGTTAACCGTAGAACATTGAACATAGAACGTTGAGTGTTAAACACCGAACGTTAAAAGAACGTCGAATATAGAACATTGAACATCGAACATTAAAAGAACATCGTACATAGAACATCGAATGTCAAATATAGAACATTAAACATAGAACATCAAACATAGAACATAGGATATAGAACATTGAACACCGAACATTAAAAGAACATCGAACATAGAACATTGAACATCGAACGTTGAGTGTTAAACACCGAACATTAAAAGAACGTCGAATATAGAACATTGAACATCGAACATTAAAAGAACATCGAACATAGAACATCGAACGTCAAATATAGAACATTGAACATAGAACATTAAACATAGAACATAGGATATAGAACATTGAACATCGAACATTAAAAGAACATCGAACATAGAACATCGAACGTCAAATATAGAACATTGAACATAGAACATTAAACATAGAACATAGGATATAGAACATTGAACACCGAACATTAAAAGAACATCGAACATAGAACATTGAACATCGAACGTTGAGTGTTAAACACCGAACATTAAAAGAACGTCGAATATAGAACATTGAACATCGAACATTAAAAGAACATCGAACATAGAACATCGAACGTCAAATATAGAACATTAAACATAGAACATCAAACATAGAACATAGGATATAGAACATTGAACATCGAACATTAAAAGAACATCGAACATAGAACATCGAACGTCAAATATAGAACATTAAACATAGAACATCAAACATAGAACATAGGATATAGAACATTGAACATCGAACATTAAAAGAACATCGTACATAGAACATCGAACGTCAAATATAGAACATTAAACATAGAACATCAAACATAGAACATAGGATATAGAACATTGAACATCGAACATTAAAAGAACATTGAACATAGAACATCGAACGTCAAATATAGAACATTGAACATAGAACATTAAACATAGAACATAGGATATAGAACATTGAACATCGAACATTAAAAGAACATCGTACATAGAACATTGAACATCGAACATAGGATATAGAACATTGAACATCGAACATTAAAAGAACATCGTACATAGAACATCGAACGTCAAATATAGAACATTAAACATAGAACATCAAACATAGAACATAGGATATAGAACATTGAACACCGAACATTAAAAGAACATCGTACATAGAACATCGAACGTCAAATATAGAACATTAAACATAGAACATCAAACATAGAACATAGGATATAGAACATTGAACATCGAACATTAAAAGAACATCGTACATAGAACATCGAACGTCAAATATAGAACATTAAACATAGAACATCAAACATAGAACATAGGATATAGAACATTGAACATCGAACATTAAAAGAACATCGTACATAGAACATTGAACATCGAACATTAAAAGAACATCGTACATAGAACATCGAACGTCAAATATAGAACATTAAACATAGAACATCAAACATAGAACATAGGATATAGAACATTGAACATCGAACATTAAAAGAACATTGAACATAGAACATTGAACGTCAAATATAGAACATTAAACATAGAACATCAAACATAGAACATAGGATATAGAACATTGAACATCGAACATTAAAAGAACATCGTACATAGAACATTGAACATCGAACATTAAAAGAGCATCGTACATAGAACATCGAACGTCAAATATAGAACATTAAACATAGAACATCAAACATAGAACATAGGATATAGAACATTGAACATCGAACATTAAAAGAACATCGTACATAGAACATTGAACATCGAACATTAAAAGAACATCGTACATAGAACATCGAACGTCAAATATAGAACATTAAACATAGAACATCAAACATAGAACATAGGATATAGAACATTGAACATCGAACATTAAAAGAACATTGAACATAGAACATCGAACGTCAAATATAGAACATTGAACATAGAACATTAAACATAGAACATAGGATATAGAACATTGAACATCGAACATTAAAAGAACATCGTACATAGAACATCGAACGTCAAATATAGAACATTAAACATAGAACATCAAACATAGAACATAGGATATAGAACATTGAACATCGAACATTAAAAGAACATCGTACATAGAACATTGAACATCGAACATTAAAAGAACATCGTACATAGAACATCGAACGTCAAATATAGAACATTAAACATAGAACATCAAACATAGAACATAGGATATAGAACATTGAACATCGAACATTAAAAGAACATCATACATAGAACATTGAACATCGAACATAGGATATAGAACATTGAACATCGAACATTAAAAGAACATCGTACATAGAACATCGAACGTCAAATATAGAACATTAAACATAGAACATCAAACATAGAACATAGGATATAGAACATGGAACATCGAACATAGACACCTTTTTCTGATTTATGACTGTATACATAGAGGTGTGTTCCTTCAACCTTGGGTGATTTTGGATAAGTTTGTCCTGATGTTCTTGGCCAACTCTTTCCTCCCAACTAATATCAGATTTTACTGTATGAAGACCTGTATGTATTGTTCTCTTACACTTGCATTTTCTTAAACCTACCCACAAGAACGCTACGTCTTCCGAAGTTACGTCACCACTCACCAATGAATTTTTTAAAATAATTTTTTTTTTTAACCAATCTGGCCTACCTGCCAGTCCTTTCAATACAATGTGTATCCTTGGGCATTAAGCTCCCAATTATGATCTGCCTTCAGCAACGATTCAGTGATGCCCATAACGTCACAGCTGCTAATCTCTACCCATGCTACAAGATCATCCTTATGCCTTATTCCGTAAACTGCGCGCATTCAAATATAACACCTTCAGTCCTGTATTCATCAACCTTTTCGATTTTGTCCCCCCGCCACACTTCATCTCATCCCACTGACTGCAACCTTGCCCCATTATCTGCCGCTCCTTCCTTCTCTCTATCTGGTTGTATACCAACTGACCCATCCTCAGCACGATCACTCCAGTTCCCCCCCCCCCCCCCCCCGACTCTGCCAAATTAGTTTAAAGACCCCACCCCCCCTGCGAACAGCTCTGGGAAACCTGGTCTAATTCCGCACAGATCACAAATTACGCAGCAGCTGTAGGAGGCCTCTGTTAGACTCGATAGACCATGGATTTGCACCTTGGAAAGTTTCCAGGGAGCAAGCCCGGGCAAGGTTTATCTTAATGCAAGACCGGCAGTTGCTCAAGCTGCAAGTCTCCCCTCTCCACGCCACCGATGTTGTCCAAGGGAAGGGCACTAGGACCCATACAGCTCGGCACCGATGTCGCCGCAGGGCGATGTGTGGTTAAGGGCCTTGGCAAGACTCAGCCGAGGCTCGAACCAGCGACCTTCGGATCACTAGACGAACGCCCTAACCACTCGGCCACGTGCCAGCACTACATTGCAGCAGCAGCAGTACAACGTAATTAAGACCATGAATCACGATTAGAAACGTGGTAAAACCAAAATAAATCGGTTAAGTGGTGCAAGCATCGGGAGGGTTAAAAGAAGGCACGAAGGTGCCTCTGAGGGCACGGTGAAGGGGAACCCTACAGATCTGTGAAGAGCCAAAGCGTTGTAAGGCTGTCAGAATTGGTCCTCTAGAAGACCATGTGGGGAGTCGATCTTAATTTTTGTTTTTTTGCATCTGTATTCACTCAGGAGAAGGACGCGGAGTCTGTTAGACGCGAGGCAAAGCAGTGTCGACTTCACGGACCCTGTACAGATCACAGAGGAGGAGGTGTTTGCAGTCCTGAGGCAAATCAGGGTGGATAAATCCCTCGGACCCCGTGAGAGGCAAGTGGAGAAGTTGCCAGAGCCCTAGCGGAGATATTTGAATCATCCTTAACGACAGGAGAGGTACCAAAGGACTGGAGGAGAGCCGGTGCTGGTGCAGAACGGCTCTGAACATGAACCAGGAAATTACAGGCTGGTGAGCCCGACGACAGAAGTGGGAAAGCTATTGGAAGGTATTCTAAGGGGCTGGATATGTGGGTATTTGGAATAAGACGGACTGATTAAGGATAGTCAGCATGGCTGGTCATGCCTCAACAATCTTACGGAGGTTTTGGGAGGGTTACCCGGAAAGTTGGAGAAGGCAAGTCAGTAAATGTTGGACTTTAGCAAGGCTGGGAGTTGATCAGGAAGGTTCATTCGCTCGGCATCCAAGACGAGGTAGTAAATTGGGTTAGACATCGGCTCCGTGGGAGAAGCCAGAGGGGCTGCCCTCGCTGAGTGAAGGCCTGCGACCAGTGTTGTTTCTCATCCAGATTGATGATGTATTTCACTGGACGAGCAAATTGGTGGATGTAGCGGACAGTGAGGAGGGCTACTGTGGCTGGAAAAACCGGCCGAGGAATGGCAGATGGAACTTAATGCAGACTAAGTGTGAAGTGTTGACCTGCAGTGTGACCAACGGGGGACCAACACAGTGAACGGTCGGGCACTGAGGAGTGTGGGAGAACAAAGGGATCTGGCAGTAGAACCTCACGATTCATTGAAAGTGGCGTCACAGGCTGACAGGGTCGTTACGAAAGCATTTGGCTCATTGGCCTTCGAAGATCAGAGTATTGAGTACAGAAGATGGGGCATTAAGTTGTATAAGACTTTGGTGAGATCTAATTTGGAGTGTTGTGTGCAGTTTTGGACACCTAACTACGGGGAAAGATGTAAATGAGCTTGAAAGAGTACCGAGGAAATTTGCAAGGATTTCGCTGGGACTGCGAACCTGGGTTGCAGGGAAAGGTTGAACAGGTCTCTACCTTATTCACTAGAAAGTAAAAGATTTGACAGAGGTGTACAAAACTATGAGGGTGGGTGGGACTACAACTAGAGGTCACAGGTTACGGGCGAAAGGTGAAAAGTTTAAAGGGGAATGAGTGGGGCATGCAAGCATGATTTTTGAAGAGATGTTCGCATGGGGACAGGAATGGGAGTAGTATGGAGGGTATTGGGAGTGGGCAGCATAACTCGTTTTGGCATGGACTAGAAGGGCTGAGGGCCTCTTTCTCTGCTGTACTTTTCTATGGCTGAGGACGGAGAGGGCAGTGAGGTTCAGTCCCTCGGTTTGGTGTTGACCCTCACTCTGACAGTGGAGAAGGCCGAGGATGGAGAGGCCAGTGAGGATTCACTCCTCGGTTTAGTGTTGACCCTCACTCTGACAGTGGAGAAGGCCGAGGATGGAGAGGCCAGTGAGGTTCAGATCCTCGGTTTGGTGTTGACCCTCACTCTGACAGTGGAGAAGGCCAAGGATGGAGAGGACAGTGAGGATTCACACCTCGGTTTGGTGCTGGCCCTCACTCTGACAGTGGGGAAGGCCGAGGATGGAGTGGACAGTGATGATTCACTCCTCGGTTTGGTGTTGGCCCTCACTCTGACAGTGGAGAAGGCCGAGGATGGAGAGGCCAGTGAGGATTCACTCCTCGGTTTGGTGTTGACCCTCACTCTGACAGTGGAGAAGGCCGAGGATGGAGAGGCCAGTGAGGATTCACTCCTCGGTTTGGTGTTGACCCTCACTCTGACAGTGGAGAAGGCCGAGGATGGAGAGGCCAGTGAGGATTCACTCCTCGGTTTGGTGTTGACCCTCACTCTGACAGTGGAGAAGGCCGAGGACGGAGAGGCCAGTGAGGTTCAGTCCCTCGGTTTGGTGTTGACCCTCACTCTGTCAGTGGAGAAGGCCGAGGATGGAGAGGCCAGTGAGGTTCAGTCCCTCGGTTTGGTGTTGACCCTCACTCTGACAGTGGAGAAGGCCGAGGATGGAGAGGCCAGTGAGGTTCAGTCCCTCGGTTTGGTGTTGACCCTCACTCTGATAGTGGAGAAGGCCGAGGATGGAGAGGCCAGTGAGGTTCAGTTCCTCGGTTTGGTGTTGACCCTCACTCTGATAGTGGAGAAGGCCGAGGATGGAGAGGCCAGTGAGGTTCAGTTCCTCGGTTTGGTGTTGACCCTCACTCTGACAGTGGAGAAGGCCGAGGATGGAGAGGCCAGTGAGGATTCACTCCTCGGTTTGGTGTTGACCCTCACTCTGACAGTGGAGAAGGCCGAAGATGGAGAGGCCAGTGAGGTTCAGTCCCTCGGTTTGGTGTTGACCCTCACTCTGACAGTGGAGAAGGCCGAGGATGGAGAGGCCAGTGATGATTCACTCCTCGGTTTGGTGTTGACCCTCACTCCGACAGTGGAGAAGGCCGAGGATGGAGAGGCCAGTGAGGTTCAGTTCCTCGGTTTGGTGTTGACCCTCACTCTGACAGTGGAGAAGGCCGAGGATGGAGAGGCCAGTGAGGATTCACTCCTCGGTTTGGTGTTGACCCTCACTCTGACAGTGGGGAAGGCCGAGGATGGAGAGGCCAGTGAGGTTCAGTCCCTCAGTTTGGTGTTGACCCTCACTCTGACAGTGGAGAAGGCCGAGAATGGAGAGGCCAGTGAGGTTCAGTTCCTCGGTTTGGTGTTGACCCTCACTCTGACAGTGGAGAAGGCCGAGGATGGAGAGGCCAGTGAGGATTCACTCCTCGGTTTGGTGTCGACCCTCACTCTGATAGTGGAGAAGGCCGAGGATGGAGAGGCCAGTGAGGTTCAGTTCTTCGGTTTGGTGTTCACCTTCACTCTGACAGTGGAGAAGGCCGAGGATGGAGAGGCCAGTGAGGTTCAGTTCCTCGGTTTGGTGTTGACCCTCACTCTGACAGTGGAGAAGGCCGAGGATGGAGAGGCCAGTGAGGATTCACTCCTCGGTTTGGTGTTGACCCTCACTCTGACAGTGGGGAAGGCCGAGGATGGAGAGGCCAGTGAGGTTCAGTCCCTCGGTTTGGTGTTGACCCTCACTCTGACAGTGGAGAAGGCCGAGAATGGAGAGGCCAGTGAGGTTCAGTTCCTCGGTTTGGTGTTGACCCTCACTCTGACAGTGGAGAAGGCCGAGGATGGAGAGGCCAGTGAGGATTCACTCCTCGGTTTGGTGTTGACCCTCACTCTGACAGTGGGGAAGGCCGAGGATGGAGAGGCCAGTGAGGTTCAGTCCCTCGGTTTGGTGTTGACCCTCACTCTGACAGTGGAGAAGGCCGAGAATGGAGAGGCCAGTGAGGTTCAGTTCCTCGGTTTGGTGTTGACCCTCACTCTGACAGTGGAGAAGGCCGAGGATGGAGAGGCCAGTGAGGATTCACTCCTCGGTTTGGTGTCGACCCTCACTCTGATAGTGGAGAAGGCCAAGGATGGAGAGGCCAGTGAGGTTCAGTTCTTCGGTTTGGTGTTCACCCTCACTCTGACAGTGGAGAAGGCCGAGGATGGAGAGGCCAGTGAGGTTCAGTCCCTCGGTTTGGTGTTGACCCTCACTCTGACAGTGGGGAAGGCCGAGGATGGAGAGGACAGTGAGGATTCACTCCTCGGTTTGGTGTTGGCCCTCACTCTGACAGTGGGGAAGGCCGAGGATGGAGAGGAGAGTGAGGATTCACACCTCGGTTTGGTGTTGGCCCTCACTCTGACAGTGGGGAAGGCCGAGGATTGTGAGGCCAGTGAGGTTCAGTCCCTCGGTTTGGTGTTGACCCTCACTCTGACAGTGGAGATGGCCGAGGATGGAGAGGCCAGTGAGGATTCACTCCTCGGTTTGGTGTTGACCCTCACTCTGACAGTGGAGAAGGCCGAGGATTGTGAGGCCAGTGAGGTTCAGTCCCTCGGTTTGGTGTTGACCCTCACTCTGACAGTGGAGAAGGCCGAGGATTGTGAGGCCAGTGAGGATTTTCTCCTCGGTTTGGTGTTGACCCTCACTCTGACAGTGGAGAAGGCCGAGGATTGTGAGGCCAGTGAGGTTCAGTCCCTCGGTTTGGTGTTGACCCTCACTCTGACAGTGGAGAAGGCCGAGAATGGAGAGGCCAGTGAGGATTCACTCCTCGGTTTGGTGTTGACCCTCACTCTGACAGTGGAGAAGGCCGAGGATTGTGAGGCCAGTGAGGTTCAGTCCCTCGGTTTGGTGTTGACCCTCACTCTGACAGTGGAGAAGGCCGAGGATTGTGAGGCCAGTGAGGATTCTCTCCTCGGTTTGGTGTTGACCCTCACTCTGACAGTGGAGAAGGCCGAGGATGGAGAGGCCAGTGAGGTTCAGTCCCTCGGTTTGGTGTTGACCCTCACTCTGACAGTGGAGAAGGCCGAGGATTGTGAGGCCAGACTCCCCACTATTCAGGACGTTTACAGAGACGGGTGTGTAAAGGGCCCGAAGGATCACTGGTGACCCGAGTCACCCCGAACACAAACTGTTCCTGCTGCTCCCGTCCGGGAAACGGTCCCACAGCATAAAAGCCAGGACCGACAGGCTCCGGGACAGCTTCTCCCACCAGGCCGTCAGACTGATTAACTCACGCTGACTCAACTGTATTTCGATGCTATATTGACTGTCCTGTTGCACATAGTATTGAGTATAAATTACTGTCGTTGCACATTGCACATTCCGACGGAGACATGGCATAAAGATTTTCACCCCCTGTGGTTGTGAAGGATGTAAGTGATAATATCAGTTCCCTCCTCCGGCAGCACCACCAGCAACCAGCCAGAGGAACCCAACGGGCCAGGCAGCAGCTGTGGGAGGGAAGGTTTCGGCTCAAAACGCAGCCTGGGGACCGGGAGGGGAGAGGTGGAAAGGCGGAGAGAGGGAGTCCGAGGTCTTGATTCAACGCACTGTCTCCCTGCTGTAGTTTCCTTATTTCTCAGCGAGAGGCAAAAGGAGGCCACTCCTCTTCGAGGGAAATTCCTGCTGAGGCATCGCCTCATATGGGTTCCACCCGACTGCGACTGGCTGCTATTCGTGGATTAATTCATGGGGGATTACCGACACCGGAGACAAAGTGGATAATATTAATTCCCCAATTGATCCTGAGTGGCGGAGACTTTCAACCACATTGGAAACTGAAAACCTTCAGCCCACAAAGCCATTCCAAATATGTCCTTGCCTTAGGAATTACTAGGCTTACCCATAACCCTCTGTTTTTCTCTACTCCATGTCCCTATCTAAGAGTCTCTTAAAGACCCTATCGTATCCGCCTCCACCACCGTCACCAGCAGCCCATTCCACACACCCACCACTCTCTGAGTGAAAAACTCACCCCTGACATCCCCTCTGTACCTACTCCCCAGCACCTTAAACCTCTGTCCTCTTGTGGTGAACTATGTGCCTGTCGGGACACGCCCCTGCTGACTGCTCCTGTGGCTCCTCCCACAGGCCCCTGTATAAAGGAGACCTGCGGCCTGACGCTCGGCCTCAGTCTCCAGGACCATGTATGATAGACACTCACTCCTGGTTCCTTCTTCCAGTCAATAAAAGCCGATATCTCGCCTACGTCTCAGTGTGAGTTATTGATGGTGCATCACCTCTCGTGTTAACCATTTCAGCCCCGGGGGAAAAGCCTCTGACTATCCACACGATCAATGCCTCTCATCGTCTTGTACACCTCGGTGGGACTGATACCACACACTCACCAGCCTGGGTCGGGGAAGCAGGCATCCTCTACTGAAGGCGTTACGATACGGGCCTCGTTAGAACCTCCAAGAGGACCACAAGCTCGTCTGCGTGCCTCAGTGACCCGGGGCCCAGGGCTTTGCCTCTCGGTAGGGTCACAGGTCAAGGGGTACAGGCCGGGCTACGAGTGGCGCTGAGACCGCGGGGACTAACAGCTCCGACTGGTAGAAGGGAAACGACCCAGCCGCGAGGATTCCTCCTGCCTCTACCTGCGAGCGTGACGGTATTCCCGAGCCTCCGGCCGGGACTGGCGTGACGTGAGGGTGGTGATAGCCGAGGGGAAGCCCTGGGCACCGCACGAGATGGGGGGCCTACAGCGCTGCCCGCAACACCAGCACCCTAACAGGCAGCAGGCACTCCTGAGAACAAACAGGGGTTAAAAATATCCCTTTAATAATACTTGACTGAATAAAGGGAGGTCGATTTGAAATGGTGGAATGCAGGGTTCAGGATAGTTCACACCTGTCTTGACTTCAGTAATTTCCCCAAGGCCTCTTGTGCCCTTTCACTGGCTCGAGGTGGCGTTGAGACCTTTTGTAAGGCAAAATAGCTGCGGTTTAAGTGCATGCAGAAAGGGCCAGGAAGTATTTATTTTAAGAGCCACACTTGGCTGACAGTCCTTACAACACCAGGCCCAGCTTGGTTGCCGAAAATAGCGAGCAGGGTGCCTGCGGAGAGGCGAGACCGGTTTGACAGAGCCCGCCTGGATTTAGAACCTTCCGGCGCTGCTGAGTAACCGGTGACCTTTTCAAAGCAGGCACCGCCTTGAAACATACTTATTAGAAAACATTCTCAGCTGCAGAACGTTTTCAGTGAGGTTCAGGAACAGCTTCTTCCCAGCCACTGTCAGGTCCTGAAAGCTGTGAACGCCGTCCCATTATAGAACACAGAATAGTACAGCACTGCGCAGGCCCTTCGGCCCACTACGTTCTGCCGACCCTTAAACCCTGCCCCCCCCCATATAATCCCCCAGCTTAAATTCCTCCATGTACTTCATGCCTTGTTTCACTACATAATTGCTAGAATTTTATACCTTTGCACTCCGGTGCGGTCACCAAACAATAAATTTGACACCGTATCGGACAGTCATTCTGAAAAATGATGAACCGATTTCTTTGCCACAGTTCCTCCCTCGCCTGCCCATCGTCTCCCTCTTCCCATCCTCCCACCGCCTTCTGTCCTCTCCTATCAGACTCCCCCACCCTCTCCAGCCCTTCACCAATCGACTTTCACCCCCCGCCCCCACCCGGTTCCACCTATCACCCACCACCTTGTTCTTCTTCCTCCCCTCCCCCCCCAACTCCGGCTCCACGACCCTGGAGGAGCACCCCCCCCCCCCTCCCGCCCGAAATGGAGGTTTTAAAATTCTTTTCCGCAGACGTTGCCCGAGTTCCTCCAACATTCTGCGTGCGTTGCTTTGGGCTTCCAGCATCCGGAGAATCTCTTGTGTTTCGGATATTTCCTGCAGCGAGTTCCCAGTGGGTCCCGGCTAATGTCCCAGTTCTCTTCCGTAACGACTCGTGTCCGACCTGCAATGATTTGTTGACTCTTCCCAACTTCGTGCATCTTCCCTTCTCATTCCTTGGAAGCCAGGGCGTGACCATTGCAAGCAGTGGAGGGAGCTGGAGGTTTTAATGGATCCCTGACCGGTCAGGGCGTGGAGGGATAGGGGCAGAAGGCAGGAGATTGGGGCTGATAGGATGGTCGATGTAAAACCATCTGTGGCAGAATTCAATCTCCTCTCAAACCCCCTCACCTCAGCCTTACCCCTCCATCGCCTCCCTCCCGTTTGCCTTTGCAGTCTCAGTTTGAATAGACGATAGACAGTAGGTGCAGGAGTAGGCCATTCGGCCCTTCTAACCAGCACCGCCATTCACTGTGATCAAGGCTGACCATACACAACCAGTACCCCATTCCTGCCCTCTCCCCATATCCCTTGACCCCGTATCTATAAGAGCTCTATCTAACTCTCTGTTGAAAGCATCCAGAGACTTGGCCTCCACTGCCTTCTGGGGCACAGCATTCCACATATCCACCACTCTCTGGGTGGAAAAGTTTTTCCTCAACCCCGTTCTAAATGGCCCCTACCCCTTATTCTTAAACCGTGGCCTCTGGTTCTGGACTCACCCATCAGCGGGAACATGCTTCCTGCCTCTAGCATGTCCAATCCCTTAATAATCTTATATGTTTCAATCAGATCCCCTCTCGTCCTTCTAAATTCCAGTGTATACAAGCCCAGTCGCTCCAATCTTTCAACATATGACAGTCCCGCCATCCCGGGAATCAACCTCGTGAACCTACGCTGCACTCCCTCAATAGCAAGAATGTCCTTCCTCAGATTTGGAGACCAAAACTGCACACAATACTCCAGGTGGGGTCTCACCAGGGCCCTGTACAACTGCAGAAGGACAGCTGTGTTTAGACTGTCCACTGTGACTACTCTCAGAATGAGGTGCCCAGTCACTTGACTCTTCGGGTAAACCCGTCTTCCTGAAAATCTCATTCAGTTACTATCTTATATAAATGGGTCGAGCCAACCACTGAGCAGATGAAACACTGTCGTAGGAAAGCAGCATCTGTCATCTGGGACCCCCACCACCCAGGTCACGCTCTCTTCTCACTGCTGCCATCAGGAAGGAGGTACAGGAGCCTCAGGACCCACACCACCAGGTTCAGGGACAGTTATTACCCCACAGCCATCGGGAAGGAGGCACAGGAGCCTCAGGACCCACACCACCAGGTTCAGGAACAGTTATTACCCCTCACCATAAGGAAGGAGGTACAGGAGCCTCAGGACCCACACCACCAGGTTCAGGAACAGTTATTACCCCTCACCATCAGGAAGGAGGTACAGGAGCCTCAGGACCCACACCACCAGGTTCAGGGATAGTTATTACCCCTCAACCATCAGGAAGGAGGTACAGGAGCCTCAGGACCCACACCACCAGGTTCAGGGACAGTTATTACCCCTCAACCATCAGGCTCTTGAACCAGAGGGGATAACTTCACTGACTTTGACTTGCCCAATCATTGAAACGTTCCCGCAACCAATGGACTCACCTTCAAGGACTCTTCATATCATGTTCTCGATATTTATTGCTGATTATTGTCTCTTTAATTTTGCATTTGCACAGTCTGTTGTCTTCTGCACTGGTTGAACGCCCAAGTTGGGTGGTCTTTCATTGATTCTGTTCTGGTTATTATTCTATAGATTTATTGAGCATGCCCACAAGAAAATGAATCTCAGGGATGCCCATGGTGGCATGCACGTACTTTGATGATAGGTTTTTTTGAACTTTGAGCTATGCTACGTGGAAGAAGCCTGGATTGCGTTGAGACGCGGGGGATACAAGCAGGTGGCCGACCGCAGCTGGAGGCATTGAGGTCAAGGGTTAGCATGTCACGCCATGAAGCGTTGGTTAGCCTCTCCTGCGTATCTGGGCCGGCACACCGAGGGGCTGGAGAGAAGGTTCTCGAGGAAGTTGCCTGGTTTGGAAAGGATAGACCGGATAGGTTGCTGCCAAGGAGAGTGAAAGGGGGAGAGATATCCCCAGACTTGTTCCCCATGGTAGAGCTGTAGAATTGCAGAGATACAAAGGCGAGGGAAAGGGGAGATATCGCAAAACGATACCCCATGGTAGGGCTGTAGAATTGCAGAGATACAAAGGCGAGGGAAAGGGGAGATATCGCAAAACGATACCCCATGGTAGGGCTGTAGAATTGCAGAGATACAAAGGCGAGGGAAAGGGGAGATATCGCAAAACGATACCCCATGGTAGGGCTATAGAATGCCTACTTCAAGGCAAGAGGCTTTGAGACTTTCTGTGGACCTGACTCGAACGGGAGTCGGCATCTGAAGGTGAAATTTGCCCTCAGGAGGTAGGAGCCAGGAAGAGTGACACCGTTTATGAGGCACCTTGACAGGTGCGAATATACCTCGAGGGATATCGAATCAGTGCGGGCATGTGGGGCCAGTGTAAATGGGCAGGATGTTTGGGATAGGCACAGTGGGATGAAGGGCGTTTTTCAGTACAGTACAACCCCATGATCATAAGGTTTAGAGGCAGAATTATGCCATTTGGCCCATCCAGTCTGCTACGCTATTTAATCATGGCTGATCCATCTCCTGCCTTCTTCCCATATCCCACCATGCCCAGACTAATGAAGAAGCCAACAACCCCTCCCTTGAACAAAGCCCAAGTCACGGTGTCCGCCTGTGTCAACAAATTCCACAGGTCCACCACCCTAAAGAAATTCCTCCTCATCTCCGTTCCGAAAGGTTGTCCCTCTGTTCTGGGGCTGTTCACTCCGGCCTTAGACTCTACCGCTATGGGAAACATCTTCCCCACACCCACGCTATCGAGGCCTTTCAACATTCGAGGGGTTTCAATGAGGTCACCCCTCATTCTTCTGAATTCCAGCGGGTAGAGTCCCGGAGCCAACAACAGCTCCTCACACGACGAGCCTTTCAATCCCGGAATCACTTTCATCAACCTCCCTTGAACCCTCCCCCATGTTGGCAAATCCTTTGTGAGATAGGGGGCCCAGAGTGAGGCCCTAATAAAGCCTCAACGTTACATCCTTGCTCTTTGGTCTCACGTGGGGTATCGGGAGCAGTTCTGGGCCCCCCTATCTAAGAAAGAATGTGGAAGCATTTCTCTGCATCCATTCGGTCGGAACTTTTCTCAACTTTGAAGAGCACCAAAAGATTACTTATTATGTTCAGAGGGAAGAGGCCCGACCGGCTGTGCAGCAGCTGGTATCTGTGCCCTGCCTGACACCAGGCCTTCAATGTGGTCGGGAGTTACCGCCTCGGACATGAAAGGCGCAGCAGGGAAGAGGTCAGAGGTCAGATTTTAGCTGCGAGAGTCATGGAGCCGTACCGCTGGCCGTTCGGCCCATCTACTCAAGACCATCCGGGAGGCCGAAAGCCTCATATCAGACTGACGTGGTCACACCCAGAGCGCAGGCTTCAGACAGTAGGCTAGTGACCCAGGCAGTTACCACAGATTTCAAAGCTACATTTAATGTCAGAGAAATGTATACAACATACATCCCGAACTTCTTTTTCTTCGCAAACATCCACGAAAGCGGAGGAGTCCCCCAAAGAATGAATGACAGTTAAATGTTAGAACCCCAAAGTACCCCCCCAACCCATCTCCCCTCTCTCCAGCAAGTAGGCGTCAGCAAACAACGATCCCCCTCCCCCCACTGCCAAAAAAAAGCATCGGCACCCCCCCCCCCCCCCGCCGAGCACTAGAGCGTGCAGCGAACCAACAGCGAAGACACGGACTTGCAGAACCCCAAAGACTACTCGATCACCCGGTATTCGACACACCACCGGCTCTCTCTCTCCCTGATAAGAGAGGAAGAGGTGTCCCGTTTCTGGACATGAAGAACTTAAAGTACTGCAGATCTACCCCTTGTTGGCAGAGAAGCTGAAGGAGCCGGACTTGGTGCAGACCGCGAGGCGTTGGGGGGAGGGGGGGGTGGAGTCACCGCGTGGCGGCGGCCTGCAGTCTAACAGCGAGTGACTGTCTCAGTCACTCTGTGACCTGTTGGACGTTGTTAGTATGACAGAAGGCCAGCCGTATTGTGTTCGTCTGCAACGTCCATGGACTCAGGGATTTGGGCTATACGTTTTTGTGTGTGACTCTACTTTACCAATACCTTATACGTGCTCGTCCTTGCGGTATGTGCTTTGTGCTGTGTGTGACTTTTGGTACTGCGTTCGGTACCTTGGCCCCAGAGTAACGTCGTTTTGTTGGGTTGTATTCATGGTTGGATGACAACGACACTTCAGCTTGAATACGGACCACTGGTAGGTGAAGTCGAAGCAGTAGTAATGGGCGATCAAAGAAATAGCGGACGAACTTAGCAAGGATTTTGTGACGTTCTTCACTGCGCAAGCCCTTAGCAGAATGCCAGGAATTCAAGAATGTCCGGGGGCAGGAGGGAGCGTAGTTGCTACTAATAAGGAGGAGGTCCTTGGGGGAACCGCAAGGGTAGTTAAGCCACCTGGACCAGATGGTTTCTGAAGAAGGTAGCTGAAAAGATTGAGCTGGCATTAGTGGTGATCTTTCCCGAATCACCAGATCCTGGAGCAAGACCGGAGAGCTGCAAACGTCACTCCGCTCTTTAAGAAGGGAGAAGGGAGGAAACTATGGCCCAGTTAGTCTGACCTCTGTGGTTGGGAAGATGCTGAAGTCGAAGGTGAGGGGAACCTGCAGGCACGTGATAAAATAGGCTTCCTTCAGGGCAAGTCTTGCCTGACAGATCTGTTGGAATTGTCTGAGGAGGCTACCGGCGGGACAGGCGAAGGAGAGTCAGCGGGCGTAATGTACTTGGATTTCCCGTCTGTGAGGCTGCTTAGCAAGGTGAGAACCCATGGTATTACAGGAAGGGTAGAGCATTGGCTAACATGCAGGAGACAAAGACCGGTATAAGGGGCCTTTCCCCCTTTAGGGTCGAGAGGGTAGTTAAGAAGGCCTATGGTTTGCTAGGCTTCATTAACAGGGGGATTGAGTTCAAGAGTAGACAGGTCATGTTGCAACTCTACAAATCTCTGGTGAGAGTATTGTGTTCAATTCTGGTCACCTCGTTACAGGAAGGATGTGAGGGCGACGGAGAGGGTGCAGAGGAGATTTACCAGGACGTGGCCTGGTTTGGAGAACAAGTCACATGAAGCAAGGTTAGCAGAGCTGGGACTTTTCTCTTTGGAGCGTAGAAGGATGAGAGGGGGCTTGACAGAGGTCTACAAGATTACGAGAGGCATAGATAGGGTGGATAGTCAGTACCTGTTTCCCAGGGCACCAATAGCAAACACCAGAGGGCATAGGTACAAAATTAAGGGAGGGAAGTTTAGGGGAGACTTCAGGGGTAAGTTTTTTACACAGAGGGTTGTGAGTGCCTGGGATGACTTGCCAGGGATGGTGGTGAAGGCTAAAACATTAGGGGTATTTAAGAGCCTCTTGGACAGGCACATGGATGAAAGAAAAATGGAGGGTTACGGGGTAGTGTGGATTTAGTACTTTTTTAAAGGATTACATGGGTCGGCACAACATGGAGGGCTGAAGGGCCTGTACCGTGCTGTGGTGTTCTACGGTTCTGTGGTTTTCCTGGTTGGACACCAGTGACTAGCGGTGTTGCGGCCGCAGAAGATTGATGGAGGGGCAAGTGGTGCTGGGGAAGCAGGGAGACTGCAGAGGGACGTAGACAGATCGGGAGAATATGGGCAAAGAAGTGGCAGACGGAATGTAGTGTCACAACCACAGAGTCGGCAGCGCAGCAGATATGGCAATCACGCTTGTGAATTTGCACGTGTCAGCTGATTATTATTTCATCGTGATGGTATTTACCTCCATTCATGCTGTGATAGTGTTTGTCGAGACCTGGACAAACCCGTCCTGACAAACCCTTCAGCCCTTCCTGATGGCTGAGGGATGATAACTGTCCCTGAACCTGGTGGTGTGGGTCCTGAGGCACCTGTACCTCCTTCCTGATGGTTGAGGGGTAATAACTGTCCCTGAACCTGGTGTTGTGGGTCCTGAGGCTCCTGTACCTCCTTCCTGATGGTTGAGGGATGATAACTGTCCCTGAACCTGGTGGTGTGGGTCCTGAGGCTCCTGTACCTCCTTCCTGATGGTTGAGGGGTGATAACTGTCCCTGAACCTGGTGTTGTGGGTCCTGTGGCTCCTATACCTCCTTCCTGATGGTTGAGGGGTGATAACTGTCCCTGAACCTGGTGTTGTGGGTCCTGTGGCTCCTATACCTCCTTCCTGATGGTTGAGGGGTGATAACTGTCCCTGAACCTGGTGGTGTGGGTCCTGAGGCTCCTGTACCTCCTTCCTGATGGTTGAGGGGTAATAACTGTTCCTGAACCTGGTGGTGTGGGTCCTGAGGCTCCTGTACCTCCTTCCTGATGGTTGAGGGGTAATAACTGTCCTTGAACCTGGTGGTGTGAGTCCTGAGGCTCCTGTACCTCCTTCCTGGTGGTTGAGGGGTAATAACTGTCCCTAAAACCTGGTGGTGTGGGTCCTGAGGCTCCTGTACCTCCTTCCTGATGGTTGAGGGGTAATAACTGTCCCTGAACCTGGTGGTGTGGGTCCTGAGGCTCCTGTACCTCCTTCCTGATGGTTGAGGGGCAATAACTGTCCCTGAACCTGGTGGTGTGGGTCCTGAGGTTCTTGTACCTCCTTCCTGATGGTTGAGGGGTAATAACCGTCCCTGAACTTGGTGGTGTGAGTCCTGAGGCTCCTGTACCTCCATCCTGATGGTTGAGGGGTAATAACCGTCCCTGAACTTGGTGGTGTGAGTCCTGAGGCTCCTGTACCTCCATCCTGATGGTTGAGGGGTGATAACTGTCCCTGAACCTGGTGGTGTGGGTCCTGAGGCTCCTGTACCTCCTTCCTGATGGCAGCAGTGAGAAGAGAGCCTGGCCTGTGTGGTGGGGGTCCCAGATGACAGATGCTGCTTTCCTGCAGCAAGGCCTCGTGTAGATGTGCTCAGTGGTGGTGGGGGGTTGCTTACCTGTGAGGGACCTGGCCACCTCCACTACTTTTTATAGAACTTTCCACACAGGGGCGTCAGTGTTTCCGTACCAGGCCGTGATGCAGCCGGTCACCGCACACCGACAGAAGTTTTCAATCTCCTGCTGATTCCTCACAACTCCTGACCAAGTAGAGCGGCAGCCATTTTTTCTCTGTAATGGCACGCGCTTGCTGGACTGGCACAGGTCCTGTGAAACACAAATATCGGATACGATGGATAGGTACATGGAGTTCAGAGAAATAGAGGGCTACGCTCGGTAACTTCTGAAGTAGGTACACGTTCGGCATTGTGGCCTGAATTCTGCCGTAGGTTTTCTACGTGAATTTAGCGTTGCTGACCCTCTGCTGAGGACTGGCTCCTGGACCTCCAGCGTCCCCCTCCTGAGATCTTTAACCGGTTCTTCCATCTTGCTGATGCTGAGTAAGAGGTTGCTGACCAGCTCCTCCCTCTCCACTTTTGATTCACCTGGGACTGTGGTGTTGTCGGCAAACTTGAGTTTGCTGTGCTTGGCCGCCAGGCCGCGAGTGTGGAGCGAGTAGAGCAGGGGCCTGTGCTGACGGAGATCAGCGAGGAGATGTCGTTGCCAGTCGGAACTGACCGGGTCTTCAAGTGAGGAGACCGAGGACCCAGTTGCCCAAGGAGGTACCGAGGCCCAGGTCTCGGAGCTTAAGGGGAGGATGGGATGGAATGCCTTAAATACACCCAATGACTTGAGTTCCACAGCAAAAAAGTCCCACAGATTTACCACCCTCTGACTAAAGTAATTTCTCCCCATCTCTGTTCTAAATGGACGTCCTTCAATCCTGCAGCCATGCCCTCTTGTCCTAGACTCCCCTGCCATGGGAAATAACTTTGCCATATCTAATCTGTTCAGGCCTTTTCACATTCTGAATCCTTCCATAAGATCTCCCCCCCCCCCCCCCCCATTCTCCAGAACTCCAGGGAATACAGCCCAGGAGCTGCCAGACGTTCCTCACACGGTAACCCTTTCGTTCCTGGAACCATTCTCGTGAACCCTCTCCGATGTCAGTATATCCTTTTTAAAATAAGGAGCCCAAAACTGCCCACAGTACTCCGTGTGGTCACACGAGTGCCTTATAGAGCCTCCACATCACATCTCTGCTCTTATATTCTATTCCTCTGGAAATGAATGCCAATATTGCATTCGCCTTCTTCACCGCTGATTCAACCTGAAGGTTAACCTTTAGGGTATCCTCCACGAGGACTCCCAAGTCCGTCTGCATCTCTGCAGTGTGAATTCTCTCCCCATCTGAATAATACTCTGCCCGTTTATTTCTTCCACCGATGTGCACGGCCGTACACTTTCCAACATTGTGTTTCAGTTGCCACTTCTTCGCCCGTTCCCCTGAACTATCTAAGTCTCTCTGTTCCCTCAACACTACCCACTCCTCCACCTGCCTTTGTATTATCATCGGCAAATTCGGCCACTGATCCATCGACCGCGCAGTCCAAATCACGGGCATGCATGACATTAACAGGTTACGGGGAGAAGACAGGAGAACGGGGCTGAGAGGGGTAATGAATCAGCCACGATGGTGGAGCAGTCTCAATGGGCTGAATGGTCTCATTGCGGCCCCGTGCATTATGGTCTTACAAACCTTGCCAATCCTATCATCCTTCACCCTGTCACCTTGCCACTGGGCTGTTATCAATCTCATAATTAAACGGAGAAGCTCTCAGGCATCAAGGGGACGGATAAATAGATTTTCTTTTCAATTGCCAGGAAGGTGACTTTAATTATCTCTCATCAGGTCAGCATTTCATTCTTCTTACTGAGGAAGCAACACCTTGTCAATTGGGTTAAACTTCGTACCTCTGGAGCGATGGAACCGCAGGGTACCTGCGAGGCTCACACTGCAGACATTTATGTCAGTAAGAACCTACCGGAGTCAGAGAGTCAAAGTACAGGAGAGAAACAGACCCATCGGCCCATCTAGTCCGTGGTGAACCTAAAACTGCCCCCTGCTCCGGGACCCAAACCTCTGTTAAACGTCGAAATCGGGCTCGCGTGCTCCACGTTACATTCACTTTTCACGAGTCAGGAGGGACCGAGAACGGCTTCGGGCTGGGCGGTCCGAGCAGGACGCTGCAGTCTGGTCGACCGGGAGCCCCAAGTGTCGGGTTACGGAGGCGGAGGGCCGGGGCGATCCCGCCCCCTCTCCTGCGAAAGTTCATTCCCTTCGCCGCGGCTCTGAACCGATCCGTCCACGCTGCGTTTTGTCAGCTGAACTGGAGGCTTCGGCCTACGCCGGCAGGGGAGCCAGGACTCGGCCTGGTTCAAGGTGCTCTGGGTTTACTCTCCCTCTCTCCTCCTCCTCCTTCTGTCTATCTCCCTCCCTCCCTCCTTCTGTCTGTCTCTCTCTCCCTCCCTCTGTCTGTCTGTCTCCCTTCCTCCCTCTCTGTCTGTCTGTCTCCCTCCCTCCCTCTGTCTGCCTGTCTCCCTTCCTCCCTCTCTGTCTATCTGTCTCTCTCCCTCCCTCTCTGTCTGTCTCTCTCCCTCCCTCTGTCTGTCTGTCTCTCTCCCTCCCTCTGTCTGCCTGTCTCCCTTCCTCCCTCTGTCTATCTGTCTCTCTCCTTCCCTCTCTGTCTGTCTCTCCCTCCCTCTGTCTGTCTGTCTCTCTCCCTCCCTCTGTCTGTCTGTCTCCCTCCCTCTCTGTGTCTGTCTCTCTCCCTCCCTCTGTCTGTCTGTCTCTCCCTCCCTCTGTCTGTCTGTCTCCTTCCCTCCCTCTGTCTGTCTGTCTCCCTCCCTCCCTCTCTGTCTATCTCTCTCCCTCCCTCTGTCTGTCTGTCTCCCTCCCTCCCTCTCTGTCTGTCTCTCTCCCTCCCTCTGTCTGTCTCTCCCTCCCTCCCTCCCTCCCTTTGTCTGTATGTCTCTCTCTCCCTCTGTCTGTCTCTCCCTCCCTCTGTCTGTCTGTCTCCCTCCCTCCCTCTGTCTATATCTCCCCCTCCCTCCCTCCCTCCTTCTCTGTCTCTCCCCCTCCCTCCTTCTGTCTCTTTCCCTCCCTCCCTCCTTCTGTTTGTCTGTCTCTCTCCCTCCCTCTGTCTGTCTCCCTCCCTCCCTCTGTCTGTCTGTCTCTCTCCCTCCCTCTGTCTGTCTCCCTCCCTCTCTCTCTCTCCTTTCTCTCTTTCTGTCTGTCTCCCTCCCTCCCTCTGTCTGTCTCTCTCCCTCCTGTCTGTCTCCCCCCTCCCTCCTTCTGTCTCTTTCCCTCCCTCCTTCTCTCTCTCCCCCTCCCTCCTTCTGTCTCTTTCCCTCCCTCCCTCCCTCCTTCTGTCTGTCTGTCTCTCTCCCTCCCTCTGTCTGTCTGTCTCCCTCTCTCCCTCTGTCTGTCTGTCTCCCTCCCTCTGTCTGTCTGCCTCCCTCCCTCTCTCTCTCTCTCCTTCTCTCCCTCTTTCTGTCTGTCTGTCTCCCTCCCTCTGTCTGTCTGTCTCACCCCCTCCCTCCCTCCTGTCTGTCTGTCTCCCTCTGTGTCTCTCCCTCTGTCTCTCCCTCCCCTCCCTCCCTCTCTCTCTCTCCCTTCCTCTCCCCCTCCATCCCTCCCTCTGTCTGTCTCTCTCTCTCTGTCTCTCTCCCTCCTGTCTCTCTCTCCCTCCCTCCCTCCTTCTCTCTCTCTCCCTCTGTCTGTCTCTCTCCTTCCCTCCCTCCCTCTCCCCTCCCTCCCTCTTTCTGTCTGTCTCTCTCTCTCTCTCTCCCTCTCTGTCTCTCTCTCCCCCTCCCTCCTTCTCTGTCTGTCTCTGTCTCTCTGTTTGTGTCTCTCTCCCCTTCCCTCCCTCCGTCTGCCTGTCTCTGTCTCTCTCCCTCCCTGTCTGTCTTTCTCTCCCCCTCCCTCCCTCCATCTGCCTGTCTCTGTCTCTCTCCCTCCCTGTCTGCCTGTCTCTCTCCCCTCCTTCTGTCTGTCTGTCTGTCTCTCTCCCCTCCTTCTGTCTCTCTGTCTCTCTCCCTCCCTGTCTGTCTCTCTCCCCCTCCCTCCCTCCGTCTGTCTGTCTCCGTCTCTCTCCCTCCCTGTCTCTCTGCCTGTCTGTCTGTCTCTCTCCCCCTCCCTCCGTCTGTCTCTGTCTCTCTCCCTCCCTGTCTCTCTGTCTGTCTGTCTCTCTCCCCTTCCCTCCCTCCTTCTGTCTGTCTCTCTCCCCCTCCCTCCCGCCGTCTGTCTGTCTCCGTCTCTCTCCCTCCCTGTCTCTCTGCCTGTCTGTCTGTCTCTCTCCCCCTCCCTCCCTCCGTCTGTCTGTCTGTCTCTCTCCCTCCCTGTCTCTCTGTCTCTGTTTGTCTGTCTCTCTCCCCTTCCCTCCCTCCTTCTGTCTGTCTCTCTCCCTTCCTGTCTGTCTGTCTCTCTCCCCCTCCCTCCCTCCGTCTGTCTGTCTCTCTGTCTCTCTCCCTCCCTGTCTCTCTGTCTCTGTCTGTTTTTATTAAATTGATTGGGTCTAACACCCTGGGGAAATGTTTCCCTGCTAATGAAATGGTTTTTCGGTAGAAGCAGTGTTTGGGGGCTTTGAGACGAGACCCGTCCAATGAGGGGTCGTGCCATGCGCCATCTGCGTCTTGTGTTCGACGGGAGACGGGGAGGAGAGGTCGTAGGATTCGACCCGGAGCAAGGCCGGGCTCCCACTTGTGCACGTTAGGCTGCGTCATTAAACTGGGCCCTACTGTTTGTTTTTTTTGCTTTTCCTTAACCAACCCCGTAATAAAGCTAAAATGTGTGATTGTACGCGGAGCAGTGCCTGTTATTCCGCGGGACGGATTTGTCACAGGGGGATTTGGGGGGGTGGCCGGAGATTGCCGTCCCTCGGCCAGAGCGCGTCGCGGGTTCCAGGAGCTCTTTGCTCTGTGTCTGCTCTGCCCGTAAGCGGGCAAGGGTCAAGGTTCACACGGTCCACACACACTCCGACAACAAGCGTACTTTGAATCGCGAAGAGGGAAAAGCAACTGGAGAAGGCGAGTGGAAAACCGCTTGTAAACCGGGCGTGACAGAAGTCAGAGCTGCGGCTCGCGGGAATGAGTGACACGGCGTGTCTGAAGCGGGGTGAAGTGGGGGACCCCGGATCTAAGGGAGTCCATTCACTGGGTGAAGCCAGGGTGAAGCCATTGAAGGCCCTGGCTGAACCGTCGTTTGAAATGACGCCCATCCCAAGCACCTGACGGTGACTCTACCTGGAGAGACACAGAAAACGACGGGACTGATGGGAGCCGGAGAGCAGGTAGAACTTCCCACCTACCCCGTGATGCTTTCTCCCTGGCCCGGGAACAACGAGGCACCGGTCACCCGACCGTCCTCAACCAGGGCTTTCCGTTTCCGACGTGCGCTGTCTCCGGCCCGGATTCCTCCTGAGGAAAGGGGCCCCAAGGTAACCAGGGACGGAGTAATAGGGAGAAAATACTGACTCAATCGCAGGTCTGTGCTCAGCTCTTCTTCTTCCTCCTCCGTATTTCCATCTTTCTTCCATCTCTAATTGCGCGGGTTTAATATTTCATGCCGATGCTACTTGCTTTCTGGATCCTGGCGGGTGTTCCAGCCGAGGGTTTGGCACTGGGGTCGAGCTCCCACTGCCGATTGAACGCTCCGGGTCATATGCGTCTCAAACGGCCTCTGACAACCCAGTCCGGCTCCTGTTCGGGTAGTGGGGTCGAGCTCCCACTGCCGATTGAACGCTCCGGGTCACTGGCGCCACAAAACCAGTCGCTCCGGGCAGCTGCTTTCCCTCTGAGGGACCATCCCCTCCCGACAGAGTGACTTACAGAAAGCCGGGGTTTGGGTACTGGGGTCGAGCTCCCACTGCCTGTTCAACGCTCCGGGTCATGTGCGTCTCAAACGGCCTCTGACAACCCAGTCCGGCTCCTGTTCGGGTAGTGGGGACGAGCTCCCACTCCCTATTAAACACTCCCAGGGCCGTGCGTCTCAAACAGCCTCTGACAACCCAGTCCGGCTCCCGGCCTACACGTGAGGCTCAGCTACTAAACCCGGCGGAACCGTTTCTACCGACGGGAGAAGGGGGCAAAGGCGGGTCACCGGCGCCTCAAAACCAGTCGCTCCGGGCGGACGGGGCTCGTCGGGCCGCGGTCG
The DNA here is from genome assembly GCF_030144855.1 of Hypanus sabinus. NCBI lineage: Eukaryota > Metazoa > Chordata > Chondrichthyes > Myliobatiformes > Dasyatidae > Hypanus > Hypanus sabinus. The sequence continues at coordinate 773,056 of NW_026779001.1, forward strand.
GCAGCTCGTCCGGGGGAGGGAAAACTCCGATCTCAAACCTCCGCTGTACCCGCTCGCGGGGGAGGCTCCGGGAGTGAAAATCCGGAGCTGGAGTCCCTGAGGCAGTCCGACGTTGAGTTCGATGCTGACCGGCGACTCCCGGTGCCGGACCGTATCTGTCTCCGCCGTTCCTCTGGGTTCATCGTCTGCGTGGAGAGGGGGAGCCTGATACACGGGGAACAGCCCGCTCTCCGTATCGTCCTGCCCAGGCCTGCGAGTCCGGACAGTCCCTGGCCGACCCTGACCGACAGAGACCTCGCCGTCTGCTTCCACCGCTCCCCGAGACGCACTCCGTTCCCTGGCACAGCGGCACTGGCAGTTTCGGGTTGTGTCCCGCCTCACGGCGACGGCAGAGGCAACCTACGAGAACCCGAGGGGGGAGTGGCCTTGGGAGGACAGTGCAGACGGTCGGCGCCAGGAACTGAAATTCAACGGCTCCATCTGATCTCTGAAAACGTCCCCTCCTCGGAGAGAGGGCTGGGCGGCGCTGGATCGGGTGGTAGGCCCCCGAACGGGAGCGGGGTGGGACAGAGTTACGGGCGTGCGCAGTCACCCCACCACCACCCCTTCGGCCAAAGGAATGAAGGCACGGACTACGAGCTGACCGGGCAGAAAGTTCAGGACTCAGAGATGCAAGGGGGCCTGGGCCGGAGTCCCCGAGGGCTAACGCAGCCGGTGGTGGGGGGGGGTTGGGGGGAAGGCAGTCGATCCGAGAGGACGAGGCTGAGATGGGGGGGGGGGCCGGGCCGCAATCGGAGTACTGTGGGCGGTTTTGGGCCCCTTGTCTCAGAAAAGATAACATTTGGGAGCAGAATTAGGCCATTCAGCCCATCAAGTCTTCTTCCCCCGTGCCACCCGGTCCCGAAATGGACATTGAACCCTTGGGCACCACCTCACTTTTAAAAATACACAGCACTTACATTCTTTGGCATGATTTTAATCTACTTAAAAGGCGCGTGGCCGAGTGGGTAAGGCTTCGGGACAGTGATCTGAAGGTCACTGGTTCGAGCCTCGGCCGAGGCAGCGTGTTTGTGTCCTTGAGCAAGGCACTTAACCACACGTTGCCCAGTGACGATACCGGTATCAGCCCCTGCCCTTCCCTTGGACAACATCGGTGGTGTGGAGAGGGGAGACTTGCAGGTTGGTACAACCCTGCCCAGGCCTGCGCCCCGGACACCTTCCAAGGCTCTGATGGGACTAACAGATGCCGAGAATCTTTTTAACATTCTGTAGTGCTGTACTACATACACAGCTAGAGACAACGACACCCAGTCCGTAAGTCGCTTCGAGACTAGTTTACTCAAACTTCATGGCGATGGCATTTAATCCCTAGCGCCCGCCCTCTCCGGGCGGAAATGACGTCGGAGGTGCATACCAAAGTCTCCCCCCTGCTCGCTGGCTATTTGTGAGCCGGTTACCCTGGGCAGAAAGTGGGTCGCCACAATACGTATACTGTACAAAGTGCACTGAAAAAGTCAGACATTTATGATTTATATTTCATTTATTATTTTGGTTTTTTCCTAGATTAGACATTGCATTGAACTGCTGCTGCTAAGTTAACAAATTTCACGTCAGATGCCGGTGATGATAAACCAGATTCCTCTCAACCCCACCCTCCTGCCTTCTCCCCGTAAACTCTGACTAATGAAGCGTCTATGAACCTCCACTTCAGATAGACCCAACGACCTGGCCCCCCCAGCTGCCTCTGGTAACGAATTCCACCCATTCACCAGAAGAAATCCCTCCTGACCTAAATGGACATCCACTCCACATCCACTCTATCTGTGCCCTCTGGTCCTAGACTCCCCCACTATAGGAAACATCCTCTCCACATCCACTCTATCTGTGTCCTCTGGTCCTAGACTCCCCCACTATAGGAAACATCCTCTCCACACCCACTCTATCTGTGTCCTCTGGTCCTAGACTCCCCCACTATAGGAAACATCCTCTCCACACCCACTCTATCTGTGTCACTGGTCCTAGACTCCCCCACTATAGGAAACATCCTCTCCACACCCACTCTATCGGTGTCCTCTGGTCCTAGACTCCCCCACTATAGGAAACATCCTCTCCACACCCACTCTATCTGTGCCCTCTGGTCCTAGACTCCCCCACTATAGGAAACATCCTCTCCACACCCACTCTATCTGTGTCACTGGTCCTAGACTCCCCCACTATAGGAAACATCCTCTCCACACCCACTCTATCGGTGTCCTCTGGTCCTAGACTCCCCCACTATAGGAAACATCCTCTCCACATCCACTCTATCTGTGCCCTCTGGTCCTAGACTCCCCCACTATAGGAAACATCCTCTCCACATCCACTCTATCTGTATCCTCTGGTCCTGGACTCCCCCACTACAGGAAACATCCTCTCCACATCCACTCTATCTGTGTCCTCTGGTCCTAGACTCCGCCACTAAAGGAAACATCCTCTCCACACCCACTCTATCTGTGCCCTCTGGTCCTAGACACCCCCACTATAGGAAACATCCTCTCCACACCCACTCTATCTGTGCCCTCTGGTCCTAGACTCCCCACTATAGGAAACATCCTGTCCACATCCACACTATCTGTGCTCTCTGGTCCTAGACTCCCCCACTATAGGAAACATCCTCTCCACACCCACTCTATCTGTGTCCTCTGGTACTAGACTCCCCCCACTATAGGAAACATCCTCTCCACATCCACTTTATCTGTGTCCTCTGGTACTAGACTCCCCCCACTATAGGAAACATCCTCTCCACATCCACTCTATCTGTGTCCTCTGGTACTAGACTCCCCCCACTATAGGAAACATCTTCTCCACATCCACTCTATCTGTGTCCTCTAGTCATAGACTCCCCCACTATAGGAAACATCCTCTCCACACCCACTCTATCTGTGTTCTCTGGTCCTAGACTCCCCCACTATAGGAAACATCCACTCCACATCCACTCTATCTGTGTCCTCTGGTCCTAGTCTCCCCCACTATAGGAAACATCCTCTCCACACCCACTCTATCTGTGCCCTCTGGTCCTAGACACCCCCACTATAGGAAACATCCTCTCTACACCCATTCTATCTGTGCCCTCTGGTCCTAGACTCCCCACTATAGGAAACATCCTCTCCACATCCACTCTATCTGTGCCCTCTGGTCCTAGACTCCCCCACTATAGGAAACATCCTCTCCACACCCACTCTATCTGTGTCCTCTGGTCCCAGACTCCCCACTATAGGAAACATCCTCTCCACATCCACTCTATCTGTGTCCTCTGGTACTAGACTCCCTCCACTATAGGAAACATCCTCTCCACATCCACTCTATCTGTGTCCTCTGGTACTAGACTCCCCCCACTATAGGAAACATCCTCTCCACATCCACTTTATCTGTGTCCTCTGGTACTAGACTCCCCCCACTATAGGAAACATCCTCTCCACATCCACTCTATCTGTGTCCTCTGGTACTAGACTCCCCCCACTATAGGAAACATCCTCTCCACACCCACTCTATCTGTGCCCTCTGGTCCTAGACTCCCCCACTATAGGAAACATCCTCTCCACATCCACTCTATCTGTATCCTCTGGTCCTAGACTCCCCCACTATAGGAAACATCCTCTCCACATCCACTCTATCTGTGTCCTCTGGTCCTGGACTCCCCCACTATAGGAAACATCCTCTCCACATCCACTCTATCTGTGTCCTCTGGTCCTAGACTCCCCCACTATAGGAAACATCCTCTCCACATCCACTCTATCTGTGTCCTCTGGTCCTAGACTCCCCCACTATAGGAAACATCCTCTCCACACCCACTCTATCTGTGTCCTCTGGTCTGAGTCTCCCCCACTATAGGAAACATCCTCTCCACATCCACTCTTTTTGTGTCCTCTGGTCCTAGACTCCCCCACTACAGGAAACATCCTCTCCACATCCACTCTATCTGTGTCCTCTGGTCCTAGACTCCGCCACTAAAGGAAACATCCTCTCCACACCCACTCTATCTGTGCCCTCTGGTCCTAGACACCCCCACTATAGGAAACATCCTCTCCACACCCACTCTATCTGTGCCCTCTGGTCCTAGACTCCCCACTATAGGAAACATCCTGTCCACATCCACACTATCTGTGCTCTCTGGTCCTAGACTCCCCCACTATAGGAAACATCCTCTCCACACCCACTCTATCTGTGTCCTCTGGTACTAGACTCCCCCCACTATAGGAAACATCCTCTCCACATCCACTTTATCTGTGTCCTCTGGTACTAGACTCCCCCCACTATAGGAAACATCCTCTCCACATCCACTCTATCTGTGTCCTCTGGTACTAGACTCCCCCCACTATAGGAAACATCTTCTCCACATCCACTCTATCTGTGTCCTCTAGTCATAGACTCCCCCACTATAGGAAACATCCTCTCCACACCCACTCTATCTGTGTTCTCTGGTCCTAGACTCCCCCACTATAGGAAACATCCACTCCACATCCACTCTATCTGTGTCCTCTGGTCCTAGTCTCCCCCACTATAGGAAACATCCTCTCCACACCCACTCTATCTGTGCCCTCTGGTCCTAGACACCCCCACTATAGGAAACATCCTCTCTACACCCATTCTATCTGTGCCCTCTGGTCCTAGACTCCCCACTATAGGAAACATCCTCTCCACATCCACTCTATCTGTGCCCTCTGGTCCTAGACTCCCCCACTATAGGAAACATCCTCTCCACACCCACTCTATCTGTGTCCTCTGGTCCCAGACTCCCCACTATAGGAATCATCCTCTCCACATCCACTCTATCTGTGTCCTCTGGTACTAGACTCCCTCCACTATAGGAAACATCCTCTCCACATCCACTCTATCTGTGTCCTCTGGTACTAGACTCCCCCCACTATAGGAAACATCCTCTCCACATCCACTTTATCTGTGTCCTCTGGTACTAGACTCCCCCCACTATAGGAAACATCCTCTCCACATCCACTCTATCTGTGTCCTCTGGTACTAGACTCCCCCCACTATAGGAAACATCCTCTCCACACCCACTCTATCTGTGCCCTCTGGTCCTAGACTCCCCCACTATAGGAAACATCCTCTCCACATCCACTCTATCTGTATCCTCTGGTCCTAGACTCCCCCACTATAGGAAACATCCTCTCCACATCCACTCTATCTGTGTCCTCTGGTCCTAGACTCCCCCACTATAGGAAACATCCTCTCCACATCCACTCTATCTGTGTCCTCTGGTCCTAGACTCCCCCACTATAGGAAACATCCTCTCCACACCCACTCTATCTGTGTCCTCTGGTCCTAGACTCTCCCACTACAGGAAACATCCTCTCCACATCCACTCTATCTGTGTCCTCTGGTCCTAGTCTCCCCCACTATAGGAAACATCCTCTCCACATCCACTCTATCTGTGTCCTCTGGTCCTGGACTCCCCCACTATAGGAAACATCCTCTCCACATCCACTCTATCTGTGTCCTCTGGTCCTAGACTCCCCCACTATAGGAAACATCCTCTCCACATCCACTCTATCTGTGTCCTCTGGTCCTAGACTCCCCCACTATAGGAAACATCCTCTCCACACCCACTCTATCTGTGTCCTCTGGTCTGAGTCTCCCCCACTATAGGAAACATCCTCTCCACATCCACTCTTTTTGTGTCCTCTGGTCCTAGACTCCCCCACTATAGGAAACATCCTCTCCACATCCACTCTATCTGTGTCCTCTGGTCCTAGACTCCCCCACTATAGGAAACATCCTCTCCACACCCACTCTATCAAGGCCTATCTACATTCAAAAATTTAAATGAGGTTCCCCTCATTCTTCTAAATTCCACCGAGTACAGGCCCAGAGCCGCCAACCGCTCCTCGTACATTGAGTCGTTCGTGGTCTGGAATCTTTCTGAGGAACTTCCTCTGGCTCCTCCTCAACGCATCTCGACGACACGGGTATCGTTGTAGGGGCAGGTGGTGTTGAGGAAGTGGGGTGCCTGCACTCAGATTTGGGGACTGGGTGAAGGAGTGCCTGCCAATGGACTGTAACGTATTGGCAGAAGGAATATGGGATAGACTACTTTCTGTTTTACAAATATCAATCTACCACAGGCCCTTCGGCCCTCAATGTTGTGCTGACCATGTAACCTGCTCCAGAAGCTGCGTAGAATTTCCCCACCGCACAGCCCTCTATTTTTCTAAGCTCCATGTTCCTATCCAAGTCTCTTAAAAGACCCTATCGTATCCGCCTCCACCACAGTCACCGGCAGCCCATTCCACGCACCCAACACTCTCTGAGTGAAAAACTCACCCCTGACATCTCCTCTGTACCTACTCCCCAGCACCTTAAACCTCTGTCCTCTCGTGCTAGCCATCTCAGCCCCGGGGGAAAAGCCTCTGACTATCCACACAATCAATGCCTCTCATCACATAATGGGGAGAAAATTAGGGAATTAAAATCCCTGAGGTGCAAAGGAGTCCTCGCTCAGGATTCTGGAAAGGCGACTCACAGGTGAAGGCGGGAGACTGGGTCTGAATGGGTTAATGGATCAGCCCTGATGGAATGACGGAATATTCCCGATGGGCCAAATTTCCTCATTCTGCGCCACGTCCCATGGCCTCAGGGCCAAGCATTCTCTCCCCTGCTATCGGCTGCTTAGGGAGCTACGGACTTTCTGCTAGGAATTGATATTTATGCATCTGTGGGTTCACAAGGAAGCTATCTTCAACCTTCCCGGCTGTACACCTTCCGCGAGCACAGACCGAGTGTGTGAGATCTGCTGGAGAGTACAGCACAGGAACCGGCCATTCTGCCCGTCTCCTCCACGCTGACCCACCGGGAACCTCGCCCTCCAGACCCCTCCCCTCCATGTACCTGCCCAAACTTCCCTGAAACGTTGAAATCGAGCTGGTGGGAACCACCGCCCTCCGAGTGAAGAACCTCGCCCTCACCTTCCCCTGAAAGCGTCCGCCTTTCACCCCTAACCCACGACCTCTGGTTGCAGTCCCTCCCACCCTCGGTGGAAGAATGGCCTGCTTGCATCTACTCCACCTAAACCCCTCATTATTTTGTACACCTCTGTCAAATGTCCCCTCAATCTTCTTTGTTCCAGAGAATAAAGTCCTGACCTGTTCATCCTCTCCCTGTAACTCAGGCCCACACCACCCCCCCAGGCCCGGAAACATGCTGGCAGATTTTCTCTGCTGTCGTTCAACTTTACTGACACCTTTCCTGTGGGTAGGTGACCAAAACCCTACACGGTATCCGTACTCTCAATTTTCCAGTTCTACAGGCCTTCCACTTTCCAAGTCACACCTCTGCCAAAAACAAGACCTGCCTGTCCCGCAGGATCAACACTCTGTCCTGGGCCGAGAGGGTCGACTGCCGCTGCGGTTTGAGCTGCAAACACACGACTCCGTGCAAGAGCACGTCACTCTGAGGGATGAGGGCTCCCGGGTTTGAACCTGGTGACCGGCCCTCCGCGGCTGGCTCGGGACCGCCCGTGGTGAAGCTGGGTTGGAATTGTTCCTGGTGTGAGGGTGAGTGGAGTCTCGCACTCTGAAGTGGGTTCACATGTGAGTTCACCCAAACCTCTGAGGAAGACAGCAGAAAAGCCCCCAGAGTTACCCATTGTTCTCCCCCTGGCCCAAACGTGGTTCCTCCCGTGTTGCAGGCTCCCTCCCATTTTGTCGTGACCGGTTCCTCTTGTGGACAACACTCCCACCTGCTGGTGGCCTCTGCAATGACAAGTCCCGGCTCTCTCCCCCCCCCCCCAACTTGTGGACAACACTCCCACCTGCTGGTGGGCTACTGAAATGACAAGCTCCCCCGTTTGTGGACAATACTCCCACCTGCTGGTACGCTGCCGGAATAACAAGTTGTATCCGTGGACGGCACTCCCACCTGGTGGTGCATTGCCGCAATGACAGGCTCCCACCCCAACTTGTGGACAACACTCCCACCTGTTGGTGCACTGCCGCAATTACGGGTTCCACCTGCGGATAACTTGGTGCTATTGTGTTACAATGACAGTCAACTTAAGCCAGACAAGTCAATAAATTCACCAGTGACACAATTGTGGTTGGCAGAATCTCAGATGATGACAAGGAGGCATACAGAAGTGAGATGGACAACTGATTAAATAAATTTAGCACTCAATGACAGTAAGACCAAATAATTGATTGCAAACGTTAGAAAGGGTAAACAAAGACGACAAGACCGAGGTTATAAATATAATTAAAAATATTAATATTTAAAATATTATTAAATTTAAATTAAATTAAATATTTAAAATTTTATTAATACAATAACAAATAAAAATATAATATAATAAAATAAAAACACACACCAGGAGTTTGGGGAGATTAAGTATGTCAAAAACACTCACAAATTTCTACAGATATAATGTGGAGAGCATTCTGACTGGCTGCATCACCATCTGGAACGGGTGGAGTGGGGGCCTACTGCACAGGACTGAAATAAACTGTAAAAGGTTGTACAATTAATCAGCACTATCCTGGACACTTCAAGCAGCGGTGCCTCAGAAGATCAGCGTCCATTTTTAAGGACCCCCATTACCCAGGACATGCCCTCTTCTCATTGCTACCATCAGGGAGGAGGTACAGGAGCCTGAAGACACACACTCAGCGATTCAGGATCAGCTTCTTCCCCTCTGCCATCAGGGAGGAGGTACAGGAGCCTGAAGACACACACACAGCGACTCAGGAACAGCTTCTTCCCCTCCGCCATCAGGGAGGAGGTACAGGAGCCTGAAGACACACACTCAACGATACAGGAACAGCTTCTTCCCCTCTGCCATCAGGGAGGAGGTACAGGAGCCTGAAGACACACACTCAGTGATTCAGGAACAGCTTCTTCCCCTCTGCTATCCAATTCCTAAATGGACTTTGAACCCATGAACACTACCTCACTATTTTTTATTTCCTATTTTTTACAATATTTAACTATTATATATACATATAATTCACATTTTCACAATTTTTTCTTTCTATTATCATGTATTGCATTGTACTCTTGCTGCTATGTTAATGAATTTCACAACATTTACTAGAGTAGGAATGGAAAGGCGACTGTATTGCCTGGAGTTCAGGAGAACGAGGGGGGATCTCATAGAAACATTCCAAATTTTCAAAAGGCTGTTGGCAAGGTCCCACACAGGAGATTAGTGTGCAAACTTAAAGCACGCGGTATTGGGGGTATGGGCAGACAGGAAGCAAAGAGTGGGAGTAAACGGGACCTTTTCAGAATGGCAGGCGGTGACTAGTGGGGTACCGCAAGGCTCAGTGCTGGGACCCCAGTTGTTTACAGTATATATTAATGATGTAGATGAGGGAATTAAATGCAGCATCTCCAAGTTTGCGGATGACACGAAGCTGGGCGGCGGTGTTAGCTGTGAGGAGGATGCTAAGAGGATGCAGGGTGACTTGGATAGGTTGGGTGAGTGGGCAAATTCATGGCAGATGCAACTTAATGTGGATAAATGTGAGGTTATCCACCTTGGTTGCAAGAACAGGAAAACAGATTATTATCTGAACGGTGGCCGATTAGGAAAAGGGGAGGTGCAACGAGACCTGGGTGTCATTGTACACCAGTCATTGAAGGTGGGCTTGCAGGTACAGCAGGCGGTGACAAAAGGCAAATGGTATGCTGGCATTCATGGCAAGAGGATTTAAGTACAGGAGCAGGGAGGTTCTACTGCAGTTGTACAAGGCCTTGGTGAGACTGCACCGAGAATATTGTGTGCAGTTTTGGTCCCCTAATCTGAGGAAAGAAATTCCTTCCATAGAGGGAGTACAGGGAAGGTTCACCAGATTGATTCTTGGGATGGCAGGACTTTCATATGAAGAAATTGGATCGACTAGGCTTATACTCACTGGAATTTAGAAGATTGAGGGGGGATCTTATTGAAGCGTATAAAATTCTAAAGGGATTGTACGGGCTAGATGCAGGAAGATTGTTTCCGATGTTGGGGAAGTCCAGAACGAGGGGTCACAGTTTAAGGATAAAGGGGAAGCCTTTTATGACCGAGATGAGGAGAAACTTCTTCACACAGAGAGTGGTGAATCTGTGGAATTCTCTGCCACAGGAAACAGTTGAGGCCGGTTCACTGGCTATATTTAAGAGGGAGTTAGATATGGCCCTTGTGGCTAAAGGGATCGAGGGTATGGAGAGAAAGCAGGTACAGGGTTCTGAGTTGGATGATCAGCCATAATCATACTGAATGGCGGTGCAGGCTCGAAGGGCCGAATGGCCTACTCCTGCACCTATTTTCTATGTTTCTATGTTTCTAAATGTTAGAAGACCTGAACAGATTAGATAGGGAAAAGCTATTTCCCATGGTAGGGGAGTCTAGGACAAGAGGGCACGGCTTCGGGATTGAAGGACGACCTTTCAGAACTGAGATGCGGAGAGAGTACTTTAGTCAGAGGGTGGAAAATCTGTGGAATTTGCTCCCATAAGTGGCTGTGGAGGCCAAGTCATTTGGTGCCTTTAAGGCAGAGATAGTTAAGTTCTTGATGAGCCGGGGCATCAAAGGGTATGCGGAGAAGGCAGGGGAGTGGGGATGACTGGAAGAATTGGATCAGCCCATGATTGAATGGCGGATCAGACTCGATGGGCTGAATGGCCTACCTCTGCTCCTATATCTTATGATAATAAACCTGAGTCTGATTCTCAAGAAAAGTCCCAGAAAAATAGCCAGTGACATAATGGAGGGGGCTACATAGCATCCACACCGGGACCGTGAAGGATCCCACCCACCCTGCTCACGGACAGTCTGTCCCACTCCCGTCGGGGAGGGGGCTACGTAGCATCCACAACGGGACCGTGAAGGATCCCACCCACACTGCTCACGGACTGTCTGTCCCACTCCCGTCGGGGAGGGGGCTACGTAGCATCCACAACGGGACCGTGAAGGATCCCACCCACCCTGCTCACGGACTGTCTGTCCCACTCCTGTCGGGGAGGGGGCTACGTAGCATCCACACCAGGACCGTGAGGGATCCCACCCACCCTGCTCACGGACTGTCTGTCCCACTCCTGTCGGGGAGGGGGCTATGTAGCATCCACAACGGGACCGTGAAGGATCCCACCCACCCTGCTCACGGACTGTCCGTCCCACTCCCGTCGGGGAGGGGGCTATGTAGCATCCACACCGGGACCCACCAGACTCAAAAACAGTGACTTTCCCCAAGCAGTGAGGCTGATCGACACCTCCACCCACTGTCCCACCCCTCCACACCCCCAATCACCCACTGACACACCCCTCCACACCCCCAATCACCCACTGACCCACCCCTCCACACCCCCAATCACCCACTGACCCACCCCTCCACACCCCCAATCACCCACTGACCCACCCCTCCACACCCCCAATCACCCACTGACCCACCCCTCCACACCCCAATCACCCACTGACCCACCCCTCCACACCCCCGACCACCCACTGACCCACCCCTCCACGCCCCCGACCACCCACAGACCCACCCCTCCACTCCCCCAATCACCCACTGACCCACCACTCCACACCCCCAATCACCCATTGACCCACCCCTCCACACCCTCAACCACCCACTGACCAACCCCTCCACACACCCAATCACCCACTGACCCACCCCTCCACACACCCTCAACCACCCACTGACCCACCCCTCCAAACACCCAATCACCCACTGACCCACCCCTCCACACCCCCAAACACCCACTGACCCACCCCTCCACACCCCAATCACCCACTGACCCACCCCTCCACACCCCAATCACCCACTGACCCACCCCTCCACACCCCCGACCACCCACTGACCCACCCCTCCACACACCCGACCACCCACTGACCCACCCCTCCACGCCCCCGACCACCCACAGACCCACCCCTCCACACCCCCAATCACCCACTGTCCCACCCCTCCACACCCCCAATCACCCACTGACCCACCCCTCCACACCCCAATCACCCACTGACCCACCCCTCCACACCCCCGACCACCCACTGACCCACCCCTCCACGCCCCCGACCACCCACAGACCCACCCCTCCACACTCCCGATCACCCACTGACCCACCCCTCCACGCACCCGACCACCCACAGACCCACCCCTCCACACCCCCAATCACCCACTGACCCACCCCTCCACACCCCCAATCACCCACTGACCCACCCCTCCACACCCCCAATCACCTACTGACCCACCCCTCCACACTCCCAATCACCCACTGACCCACCCCTCCACCCCCAATCACCCACTGACCCACCCCTCCACACCCCCAATCACCCACTGACCCACCCCTCCACACCCCCAATCACCCACTGACCCACCCCTCCACACCCCAATCAACCTCTGACCCACCCCTCCACACCCCCGACCACCCACTGACCCACCCCTCCACACCCCCGACCACCCACTGACCCACCCCTCCACGCCCCCGACCACCCACAGACCCACCCCTCCACTCCCCCAATCACCCACTGACCCACCCCTCCACACCCCCAATCACCCACTGACCCACCCCTCCACACACCCTCAACCACCCACTGACCCACCCCTCCAAACAGCCAATCACCCACTGACCCACCCCTCCACACCCCCAATCACCCACTGACCCACCCCTCCACACCCCAATCACCCACTGACCCACCCCTCCACACCCCAATCACCCACTGACCCACCCCTCCACATCCCCAATCACCCACTGACCCACCCCTCCACACCCCAATCACCCACTGACCCACCCCTCCACACCCCCGACCACCCACTGACCCACCCCTCCACGCCCCCGACCACCCACAGACCCACCCCTCCACTCCCCCAATCACCCACTGACCCACCCCTCCACACCCCCAATCACCCACTGACCCACCCCTCCACACCCCCAATCACCCACTGACCCACCCCTCCACACCCCCAATCACCCACTGACCCACCCCTCCACACCCCCGACCACCCACTGATCCACCCCTCCACACCCACAATCACCCACTGTCCCACCCCTCCACACCCCCAATCACCCACTGACCCACCCCTCCACACCCCCGACCACCCACTGATTCACCCCTCCACACCCACAATCACCCACTGTCCCACCCCTCCACACCCCCAATCACCCACTGACCCACCCCTCCACACCCCCAATCACCCACTGACCCACCCCTCCACACCCACAATCACCCACTGTCCCACCCCTCCACACCCCCGATCACCCACTGACCCACCCCTCCACACTCCCAATCACCCACTGACCCACCCCTCCACACTCCCAATCACCCACTGACCCACCCCTCCACACCCCCGATCACCCACTGACCCACCCTCCAAACCCCCGACCACCCACTGACCCACCCCTCCACACCCCCAATTACCCACTGACCCACCCCTCCACACCCCCAACCACCCACTGACCCACCTCTTCACATCCCCAATCACCCACTGACCCACCCATCCACAACCCCAATCACCCACTTACCCACCCCTCGACGCCCCCAATCACCCACTGATCCACCCCTCCACACCCCAACCACCCACTGTCCCACCCCTCCAAACCCCCGATCACCCACTGACCCACCCCTCCACACCCCCAATCACCCACTGATCCACCCCTCCACACCCTCAACCACCCACTGACCCACCCCTCCACGCCCCCGACCACCCACAGACCCACCCCTCCATGCCCCCAACTACCCACTTGGTTTCAGTTACTCTGAAAGACACAGGAATGGAGTTAGGCCATTTGCCCCATTGAGCCGGACTCATTTCACTCTCAGCCCCCATCTCCCATTACCCCAACAGGTCCCGACCGATCAAGAATCTATCAACCATTTCTTCATATACCCCCGATGGTCTGATCTCCACGGCCGCCTGTGGCAACAAACCCCACAGATCCACCACTCTCTGGCTGAAGGAATCCCTCCTCGTTTCCATTCTAAATGGACGTCCCTCTACTCCGAGGCTGTCTCCTCATCTGCGGTGTCTCTGCTTCCTCAAAACTACCTGCTCCTCCACCTGTCCTTCACCTGTCAGGCAGCCTCGAGTGTATCACCTTGTCAAAGGCCTTCTGAAAGTCCAAGTGTCCGCAACATCAGCCAATTCTGCTTGGGCTATCCTGCTCGTTCTTTCCTAAAATAATTTCAACAGGTTTGTCAGGCAAGATTGCCTCCAATTACCCCGAAACCGCATCCTTAATGATCGACTCCAACATCTTCCCAGCCACCGAGATCAGACTAACCGGTCCATAATTTCCGTATCTTCTGCCTCTCTCCCCTCTGGAAGTGTGGAGTGATGTTTGCAACTTCCCAGCTTTCTGGAACCATTCCACAATCTAGTGATTCTTGACAGGTCACTGCTGATGCCACCACGATCTCGTCAGCCTCCTCTTCCAGGACTCTGAGGTGCAAACCCTCTGCTCCAGGTGGCTTATCTACCCTCCCGTTTCCCAAGAGCCTGCTCCCTCGCAATGGTAGATTCATTCACTCTTGCACCCCCCACCCCCGACACTCTCAAACTTCCAGCACACTGCTAGTGTCTTCCACAGTGAAGACCGACGCAAAATACTCGTTCAGTTCATCCGCCATTTCCCTATCCCCCAGCAGGACTTCTCCGGCAGTCCGATATTTACTCCTGCTCTCCCTTAAACTTGCTGAAGGAACATTTGTCGTAATTGAGGTACAAGATCACCCACGTTATTCCATACACTGTGTGCATTCAGATCTAACACCTGTATTCACCCTTTTCGATTTTGTCCCTCTTTTAAACTGCATCTCATCTCAATGTACTGACAAGCCCCTGCCTTACGTCACTTTATCAAAGTCTAAAATAAGTCTATTGTCGAAGCACACACACACACACACACACACACACGCCACCGCAAACAACCCTGAGATTCAATTTCTTGCGGGTATACTCAATAAAACCAGTCACCATGATGGAATCGGAGGAAGGACACACCCAACAGGGTGGAGAAACAGCCAGTGTGCAAAAGGCAACAAACCGTGCAAGTCTGGGAGAAAAAATAAATAATAATAAACCGAGATCATGAGGCTAAGAGTAGCTGAAAATGTGTCCATCGTGCGGGAACAATTCAGCGATGGGGCAAGTCAAGTTGAGTGACGTTATTCCGTCTGGTTAAAAAGCCTTGATGGTTGAGGGGTAATAACTGGACCTGAACCTGGTGGTGTGGGTCCTAGGGCTCGTGTACCTCCTTCCTGATGGTTGAGGGGTGATAACTGTCCCTGAACCTGGTGGTGTGAGTCTTGAGGCTCCTGTACCTCCTTCCTGATGGTTGAGGGATAGTAACTGTCCCTGAACCTGGTGGTGTGTGTCCTCAGGCTCCTGTACCTCCTTCCTGATGGTTGAGGGGTTATATCTGTCCCTGAACCTGGTGGTGTGGGTCCTGAGGCTCCTGTACCTCCTTCCTGATGGCTGAGGGGTGATAACTGTCCCTGAACTCGGTGCGGTGGGTCCTGAGGCTCCGGTACCTCTTTCCTGATGGTTGAGGGGGTAATAACCATTCCTGAACTTGGTGGTGTGAGACCTGAGGCTCCTGTACCTCCTTCCTGAGGGTTGAGGGGTAATAACCATTCCTGATCCTGGTGATGTGGGTCCTGAGGCTCCTGTACCTCCTTCCTGATGGTTGAGGGGTGATAAATGTCCCTGAGCCTGGTGGTGTGGACCTGGAGGCTCCTGTAGCTCCTTCCTGATGGCTGAGGGGTAGTAACTGTCCCTGAACCTGGTGGTGTGGGTCCTGAGGCTCCTGTACCCACTTCATGATGGTTGAGGGATGATAACAGTCCCTGACCCTGGTGGTGAGAATCCTGAGGCTTCTATACCTCCTTCCTGATGGTTGAGGGGTAATAACTGTTCCTGAACCCGGTGGTGTGGGTCCTGAGGCTCTGTACCTCCTTCCTGATGGTTGAGGGGTGATAACTGTCCCTGAAACTGGTGGTGTGGGTCCTGAGGCTCCGGTACCTCCTTCCTGATGGTTGAGCGGGTAATAACCATTCCTGAACCCGGTGGTGTGAGTCCTGAGGCTCCTGTACCTCCTTCTTGATGGTTGAGGGTAATAACGATTCCTGATCACGGAAATTTGGGTCCTGAGGCTCCGGTACCTCTTTCCTGATGGTTGAGGGGTAATAACCATTCCTGAACCTGGTGGTGTGGGTCCGGAGGCTCCTGTACCTCCTTACTGATGGTTGAGGGGTAATAACTGTCCCTGAACCCGGTGGTGTGAGTCCTGAAGCTCCTGTACCTCCTTCCTGATGATTGAGGGGTGATAACTGTCCCTGAGCCTGGTGGTGTGGACCCTGAGGATCCTGTACCTCCTTCCTGATGGTTGAGGGGTGATAACTGTCCCTGAGCCTGGTGGTGTGGACCCAGAGGCTCCTGTACCTCCTTCCTGATGGTTGGGGGTGATAACTGTCCCTGAGCCTGGTGGTGTGGACCCTGAGGCTCCTGTACCTCCTTCCTGATGGTTGAGGGGCGATAACTGTCCGTGAACCTGGTGGTGTGGACCCTGAGGCTCCTGTACCTCCTTCCTGATGGTTGAGGGGCGATAACTGTCCCTGAACCTGGTGGTGTGGGTGTCTGTACCTCCTTCCTGATGGTTGGGGGTGATAACTGTCCCTGAACAAGGTGGTGTGGGTCCTGAGGCTCCGGTACCTCCTTCCTGATGGTTGAGGGGATAACAACCATTCCTGAACCCGGTGGTGTGAGTCCTGAGGCTCCAGTACCTCCTTCCTGATGGTTGAGGGGTAATACCCATTCCTGTACACGGTGATGTGGGTCCTGAGGCTCCGGTACCTCCTTCCTGATGGTTGAGGGGGTTATAACAATTACTGAACCCGGTGGTGTGAGTCCTGAGGCTCCTGTACGTCCTTCCTGATGGTTGAGGGGTAATAACCATTCCTGAACCCAGTGATGTGGGTCCTGAGGCTCCTGTACCTCCTTCCTGATGGTTGAGGGGTGATAACCGTCCCTGAGCCTGGTGGTGTGGACCCTGAGGCTCCTGTACCTCCTTCCTGATGGTTGAGGGGTGATAACTGTCCCTGAGCCTGGTGGTGTGGACCTGGAGGCTCCTGTACCTCCTTCCTGATGGCTGAGGGGTAATAACTGTCCCTGAACCTGGTGGTGTGGGTCCTGAGGCTCCTGTACCTCCTTCATGATGGTTGAGGGATGATAACTGTCCCTGAACCTGGTGGTGAGAATCCTGAGGCTTCTATACCTCCATCCTGAAGGTTGAGGGGTGATAACTGTTTCTGAACCTGGTCGTGTTGTTCCTACGGCTCCTGTACATCCTTCCTTATAGTTGAGGTGTGATAACTGTCCCTGAGCCTGGTGGTGTGGACCCTGAGGCTCCTGTACCTCCTTCCTGATGGTTGAGGGGCGATAACTGTCCGTGAACCTGGTGGTGTGGGTGTCTGTACTTCCTTCCTGATGGCTGAGGGGTGATAACTGTCCCTGAACAAGGTGGTGTGGGTCCTGAGGCTCTGGTACCTCCTTCCTGATGGTTGAGGGGATAACAACCATTCCTGAACCCGGTGGTGTGAGTCCTGAGGCTCCGGTACCTCCTTCCTGATGGTTGAGGGGATAACAACCATTCCTGAACCCGGTGGTGTGAGTCCTGAGGCTCCAGTACCCCCTTCCTGATGGTTGAGGGGTAATACCCATTCCTGTACACGGTGATGTGGGTCCTGAGGCTCCGGTACCTCCTTCCTGATGGTTGAGGGGGTTATAACAATTACTGAACCTGGTGGTGTGAAACCTGAGGCTCCTGTACCTCCTTCCTGATGGTAGAGGGGTAATAACCATTCCTGAACCCAGTGATGTGGGTCCTGAGGCTCCTGTACCTCCTTCCTGATGGTTGAGGGGTGATAACCGTCCCTGAACCTGGTGGTGTGAATCCTGAGGCTCCTGTACCTCCTTCCTGATGGTTGAGGGGATAACAACCATTCCTGAACCCGGGGGTGTGAGTCCTGAGGCTCCAGTACCCCCTTCCTGATGGTTGTGGGGTAATACCCATTCCTGTACACGGTGATGTGGGTCCTGAGGCTCCGGTACCTCCTTCCTGATGGTTGAGGGGGTTATAACAATTACTGAACCTGGTGGTGTGAATCCTGAGGCTCCTGTACCTCCTTCCTGATGGTTGAGGGGTAATAACCATTCCTGAACCCAGTGATGTGGGTCCTGAGGCCCCTGTACCTCCTTCCTGATGGTTGAGGGGTAATAACCATTCCTGAACCCAGTGATGTGGGTCCTGAGGCTCCTGTACCTCCTTCCTGATGGTTGAGGGGTGATAACCGTCCCTGAGCCTGGTGCTGTGGACCCTGAGGCTCCTGTACCTCCTTCCTGATGGTTGAGGGGTGATAACTGTCCCTGAGCCTGGTGGTGTGGACCTGGAGGCTCCTGTACCTCCTTCCTGATGGCTGAGGGGTAATAACTGTCCCTGAACCTGGTGGTGTGGGTCCTGAGGCTCCTGTACCTCGTTCATGATGGTTGAGGGATGATAACTGTCCCTGAACCTGGTGGTGAGAATCCTGAGGCTTCTATACCTCCATCCTGATGGTTGAGGGGTGATAACTGTTTCTGAACCTGGTCGTGTTGTTCCTACGGCTCCTGTACCTCCTTCCTTATAGTTGAGGTGTGAGAACTGTTCCTGAACCTGGTGGTGTGGGTCCTAAGGCTCCTGTACCTCCTTCCTGATGGTTAAGGGGTAATAACCATTCCTGAACCTGGTGGTGTGAGTCCTGAGGCTCCTGTACCTCCTTCCTGATGGTTAAGGGGTAATAACCATTCCTGAACCTGGTGGTGTGGGTCCTGAGGCTCCAGTACCTCCTTCCTGATGGTTGAGGGGTAATAACCATTCCTGAACACGGTGACGTGGGTCCTGAGACTCCGGTACCTCCTTCCTGATGGTTGAGGGGGTAATAACAATTACTGAACTCGGTGGTGTGAGTCCTGAGGCTCCTGTACCTCCTTCCTGATGGTTGAGGGGTAATAACCATTCCAGAACCCAGTGATGTGGGTCCTGAGGCTCCTGTGCCTCCTTCCTGATGGTTGAGGGGTACTAACCATTCCTGAACCTGGAGATGTGGGTCCTGAGGCTCCTGTACCTCCTTCCTGATGGTTGAGGGGTGATAACTGTCCCTGAGCCTGGTGGTGTGGACCTGGAGGCTCCTGTAGCTCCTTCCTGATGGCTGAGGGGTAGTAACTGTCCCTGAACCTGGTGGTGTGGGTCCTGAGGCTCCTGTACCTCCTTCATGATGGTTGAGGGATGATAACTGTCCCTGACCCTGGTGGTGAGAATCCTGAGGCTTCTATACCTCCTTCCTGATGGTTGAGGGGTAATAACAGTCGCTGAACCCGGTGGTGTGGGTCCTGAGGCTCTGTACCTCCTTCCTGATGGTTGAGGGGTGATAACTGTCCCTGAGCCTGGTGGTGTGGACCCAGAGGCTCCTGTACCTCCTTCCTGATGGTTGGGGGTGATAACTGTCCCTGAGCCTGGTGGTGTGGAC
Organism: Hypanus sabinus; assembly: GCF_030144855.1. NCBI lineage: Eukaryota > Metazoa > Chordata > Chondrichthyes > Myliobatiformes > Dasyatidae > Hypanus > Hypanus sabinus. Next base: position 792,584 of record NW_026779001.1, read on the forward strand.
CCTGAGGCTCCTGTACCTCCTTCCTGATGGTTGAGGGGCGATAACTGTCCGTGAACCTGGTGGTGTGGACCCTGAGGCTCCTGTACCTCCTTCCTGATGGTTGAGGGGCGATAACTGTCCCTGAACCTGGTGGTGTGGGTGTCTGTACCTCCTTCCTGATGGTTGGGGGTGATAACTGTCCCTGAACAAGGTGGTGTGGGTCCTGAGGCTCCGGTACCTCCTTCCTGATGGTTGAGGGGATAACAACCATTCCTGAACCCGGTGGTGTGAGTCCTGAGGCTCCAGTACCTCCTTCCTGATGGTTGAGGGGTAATACCCATTCCTGTACACGGTGATGTGGGTCCTGAGGCTCCGGTACCTCCTTCCTGATGGTTGAGGGGGTTATAACAATTACTGAACCCGGTGGTGTGAGTCCTGAGGCTCCTGTACCTCCTTCCTGATGGTTGAGGGGTGATAACCGTCCCTGAGCCTGGTGGTGTGGACCCTGAGGCTCCTGTACCTCCTTCCTGATGGTTGAGGGGTGATAACCGTCCCTGAGCCTGGTGGTGTGGACCCTGAGGCTCCTGTACCTCCTTCCTGAAGGTTGAGGGGTGATAACTGTCCCTGAGCCTGGTGGTGTGGACCTGGAGGCTCCTGTACCTCCTTCCTGATGGCTGAGGGGTAATAACTGTCCCTGAACCTGGTGGTGTGGGTCCTGAGGCTCCTGTACCTCCTTCATGATGGTTGAGGGATGATAACTGTCCCTGAACCTGGTGGTGAGAATCCTGAGGCTTCTATACCTCCATCCTGAAGGTTGAGGGGTGATAACTGTTTCTGAACCTGGTCGTGTTGTTCCTACGGCTCCTGTACATCCTTCCTTATAGTTGAGGTGTGATAACTGTCCCTGAGCCTGGTGGTGTGGACCCTGAGGCTCCTGTACCTCCTTCCTGATGGTTGAGGGGCGATAACTGTCCGTGAACCTGGTGGTGTGGGTGTCTGTACTTCCTTCCTGATGGCTGAGGGGTGATAACTGTCCCTGAACAAGGTGGTGTGGGTCCTGAGGCTCTGGTACCTCCTTCCTGATGGTTGAGGGGATAACAACCATTCCTGAACCCGGTGGTGTGAGTCCTGAGGCTCCGGTACCTCCTTCCTGATGGTTGAGGGGATAACAACCATTCCTGAACCCGGTGGTGTGAGTCCTGAGGCTCCAGTACCCCCTTCCTGATGGTTGAGGGGTAATACCCATTCCTGTACACGGTGATGTGGGTCCTGAGGCTCCGGTACCTCCTTCCTGATGGTTAAGGGGGTTATAACAATTACTGAACCTGGTGGTGTGAAACCTGAGGCTCCTGTACCTCCTTCCTGATGGTTGAGGGGTAATAACCATTCCTGAACCCAGTGATGTGGGTCCTGAGGCTCCTGTACCTCCTTCCTGATGGTTGAGGGGTGATAACCGTCCCTGAACCTGGTGGTGTGAATCCTGAGGCTCCTGTACCTCCTTCCTGATGGTTGAGGGGATAACAACCATTCCTGAACCCGGTGGTGTGAGTCCTGAGGCTCCAGTACCCCCTTCCTGATGGTTGAGGGGTAATACCCATTCCTGTACACGGTGATGTGGGTCCTGAGGCTCCGGTACCTCCTTCCTGATGGTTGAGGGGGTTATAACAATTACTGAACCTGGTGGTGTGAATCCTGAGGCTCCTGTACCTCCTTCCTGATGGTTGAGGGGTAATAACCATTCCTGAACCCAGTGATGTGGGTCCTGAGGCTCCTGTACCTCCTTCCTGATGGTTGAGGGGTAATAACCATTCCTGAACCCAGTGATGTGGGTCCTGAGGCTCCTGTACCTCCTTCCTGATGGTTGAGGGGTGATAACCGTCCCTGAGCCTGGTGCTGTGGACCCTGAGGCTCCTGTACCTCCTTCCTGATGGTTGAGGGGTGATAACTGTCCCTGAGCCTGGTGGTGTGGACCTGGAGGCTCCTGTACCTCCTTCCTGATGGCTGAGGGGTAATAACTGTCCCTGAACCTGGTGGTGTGGGTCCTGAGGCTCCTGTACCTCGTTCATGATGGTTGAGGGATGATAACTGTCCCTGAACCTGGTGGTGAGAATCCTGAGGCTTCTATACCTCCATCCTGATGGTTGAGGGGTGATAACTGTTTCTGAACCTGGTCGTGTTGTTCCTACGGCTCCTGTACCTCCTTCCTTATAGTTGAGGTGTGAGAACTGTTCCAGAACCTGGTGGTGTGGGTCCTAAGGCTCCTGTACCTCCTTCCTGATGGTTGAGGGGTGATAACTGTCCCTGAACCAGGTGGTGTGCGTCCTGAGGCTCCGGGACCTCCTTCCTGATGGTTGAGGGGATAACAACCATTCCTGAACTTGGTGGTGTGAGTCCTGAGGCTCCTGTACCTCCTTCCTGATGGTTAAGGGGTAATAACCATTCCTGAACCTGGTGGTGTGGGTCCTGAGGCTCCAGTACCTCCTTCCTGATGGTTGAGGGGTAATAACCATTCCTGAACACGGTGACGTGGGTCCTGAGACTCCGGTACCTCCTTCCTGATGGTTGAGGGGGTAATAACAATTACTGAACTCGGTGGTGTGAGTCCTGAGGCTCCTGTACCTCCTTCCTGATGGTTGAGGGGTAATAACCATTCCAGAACCCAGTGATGTGGGTCCTGAGGCTCCTGTACCTCCTTCCTGATGGTTGAGGGGTACTAACCATTCCTGAACCTGGAGATGTGGGTCCTGAGGCTCCTGTACCTCCTTCCTGATGGTTGAGGGGTGATAACTGTCCCTGAGCCTGGTGGTGTGGACCTGGAGGCTCCTGTAGCTTCTTCCTGATGGCTGAGGGGTAGTAACTGTCCCTGAACCTGGTGGTGTGGGTCCTGAGGCTCCTGTACCTCCTTCATGATGGTTGAGGGATGATAACTGTCCCTGACCCTGGTGGTGAGAATCCTGAGGCTTCTATACCTCCTTCCTGATGGTTGAGGGGTAATAACAGTCGCTGAACCCGGTGGTGTGGGTCCTGAGGCTCTGTACCTCCTTCCTGATGGTTGAGGGGGTAATAACCATTCCTGAACCCGGTGGTGTGAGTCCTGAGGCTCCTGTATCTCCTTCTTGATGGTTGAGGGTAATAACGATTCCTGATCACGGAAATTTGGGTCCTGAGGCTCCGGTACCTCTTTCCTGATGGTTGAGGGGTAATAACCATTCCTGAACCTGGTGGTGTGGGTCCTGAGGCTCCTGTACCTCCTTCCTGATGGCTGAGGGGTAATAACTGTCCCTGAACCTGGTGGTGTGGGTCCTGAGGCTCCTGTACCTCCTTTATGATGGTTGAGGGATGATAACTGTCCCTGAACCTGGTGGTGAGAATCCTGAGGCTTCTATACCTCCATCCTGATGGTTGAGGGGTGATAACTGTTTCTGAACCTGGTCGTGTTGTTCCTACGGCTCCTGTACCTCCTTCCTTATAGTTGAGGTGTGATAACTGTCCCTGAGCCTGGTGGTGTGGACCCTGAGGCTCCTGTACCTCCTTCCGGATGGTTGAGGGGTGATAACTGTCCCTGAGCCTGGTGGTGTGGACCTTGAGGCTCCTGTACCTCCTTCCTGATGGCTGAGGGGTAATAACTGTCCCTGAACCTGGTGGTGTGGGTCCTGAGGCTCCTGTACCTCCTTCATGATGGTTGAGGGATGATAACTGTCCCTGAACCTGGTGGTGAGAATCCTGAGGCTTCTATACCTCCATCCTGATGGTTGAGGGGTGATAACTGTTTCTGAACCTGGTCGTGTTGTTCCTACGGCTCCTGTACCTCCTTCCTTATAGTTGAGGTGTGAGAACTGTTCCTGAACCTGGTGGTGTGGGTCCTAAGGCTCCTGTACCTCCTTCCTGATGGTTGAGGGGTGATAACTGTCCCTGAACCAGGTGGTATGGGTCCTGAGGCTCCGGGACCTCCTTCCTGATGGTTGAGGGGATAACAACCATTCCTGAACTTGGTGGTGTGAGTCCTGAGGCTCCTGTACCTCCTTCCTGATGGTTAAGGGGTAATAACCATTCCTGAACCTGGTGGTGTGGGTCCTGAGGCTCCAGTACCTCCTTCCTGATGGTTGAGGGGTAATAACCATTCCTGAACACGGTGACGTGGGGCCTGAGACTCCGGTACCTCCTTCCTGATGGTTGAGGGGGTAATAACAATTACTGAACTCGGTGGTGTGAGTCCTGAGGCTCCTGTACCTCCTTCCTGATGGTTGAGGGGTAATAACCATTCCAGAACCCAGTGATGTGGGTCCTGAGGCTCCTGTACCTCCTTCCTGATGGTTGAGGGGTAACAACCGTCCATGAGCCTGGTGATGTGGGTCCTGAGGCTCCTGTACCTCCTTCCTGATGGTTGAGGGGTGATAACTGTCCCTGAGCCTGGTGGTGTGGACCTGGAGGCTCCTGTAGCTCCTTCCTGATGGCTGAGGGGTAGTAACTGTCCCTGAACCTGGTGGTGTGGGTCCTGAGGCTCCTGTACCTCCTTCATGATGGTTGAGGGATGATAACTGTCCCTGACCCTGGTGGTGAGAATCCTGAGGTTTCTATACCTCCTTCCTGATGGTTGAGGGGTAATAACAGTCGCTGAACCCGGTGGTGTGGGTCCTGAGGCTCTGTACCTCCTTCCTGATGGTTGAGGGGGTAATAACCATTCCTGAACCCGGTGGTGTGAGTCCTGAGGCTCCTGTATCTCCTTCTTGATGGTTGAGGGTAATAACGATTCCTGATCACGGAAATTTGGGTCCTGAGGCTCCGGTACCTCTTTCCTGATGGTTGAGGGGTAATAACCATTCCTGAACCTGGTGGTGTGGGTCCTGAGGCTCCTGTACCTCCTTCCTGATGGCTGAGGGGTAATAACTGTCCCTGAACCTGGTGGTGTGGGTCCTGAGGCTCCTGTACCTCCTTCATGATGGTTGAGGGATGATAACTGTCCCTGAACCTGGTGGTGAGAATCCTGAGGCTTCTATACCTCCATCCTGATGGTTGAGGGGTGATAACTGTTTCTGAACCTGGTCGTGTTGTTCCTACGGCTCCTGTACCTCCTTCCTTATAGTTGAGGTGTGATAACTGTCCCTGAGCCTGGTGGTGTGGACCCTGAGGCTCCTGTACCTCCTTCCGGATGGTTGAGGGGTGATAACTGTCCCTGAGCCTGGTGGTGTGGACCTGGAGGCTCCTGTACCTCCTTCCTGATGGCTGAGGGGTAATAACTGTCCCTGAACCTGGTGGTGTGGGTCCTGAGGCTCCTGTACCTCCTTCATGATGGTTGAGGGATGATAACTGTCCCTGAACCTGGTGGTGAGAATCCTGAGGTTTCTATACCTCCATCCTGATGGTTGAGGGGTGATAACTGTTTCTGAACCTGGTCGTGTTGTTCCTACGGCTCCTGTACCTCCTTCCTTATAGTTGAGGTGTGAGAACTGTTCCTGAACCTGGTGGTGTGGGTCCTAAGGCTCCTGTACCTCCTTCCTGATGGTTGAGAGGTGATAACTGTCCCTGAACCAGGTGGTGTGGGTCCTGAGGCTCCGGGACCTCCTTCCTGATGGTTGAGGGGATAACAACCATTCCTGAACTTGGTGGTGTGAGTCCTGAGGCTCCTGTACCTCCTTCCTGATGGTTAAGGGGTAATAACCATTCCTGAACCTGGTGGTGTGGGTCCTGAGGCTCCAGTACCTCCTTCCTGATGGTTGAGGGGTAATAACCATTCCTGAACACGGTGACGTGGGGCCTGAGACTCCGGTACCTCCTTCCTGATGGTTGAGGGGGTAATAACAATTACTGAACTCGGTGGTGTGAGTCCTGAGGCTCCTGTACCTCCTTCCTGATGGTTGAGGGGTAATAACCATTCCAGAACCCAGTGATGTGGGTCCTGAGGCTCCTGTACCTCCTTCCTGATGGTTGAGGGGTAACAACCGTCCATGAGCCTGGTGATGTGGGTCCTGAGGCTCCTGTACCTCCTTCCTGATGGTTGAGGGGTGATAACTGTCCCTGAGCCTGGTGGTGTGGGCCTGGAGGCTCCTGTAGCTCCTTCCTGATGGCTGAGGGGTAGTAACTGTCCCTGAACCTGGTGGTGTGGGTCCTGAGGCTCCTGTACCTCCTTCATGATGGTTGAGGGATGATAACTGTCCCTGACCCTGGTGGTGAGAATCCTGAGGCTTCTATACCTCCTTCCTGATGGTTGAGGGGTAATAACAGTCGCTGAACCCGGTGGTGTGGGTCCTGAGGCTCTGTACCTCCTTCCTGATGGTTGAGGGGGTAATAACCACTCCTGAACCCGGTGGTGGGAGTCCTGAGGCTCCTGTACCTCCTTCTTGATGGTTGAGGGTAATAACGATTCCTGATCACGGAAATTTGGGTCCTGAGGCTCCGGTACCTCTTTCCTGATGGTTGAGGGGTAATAACCATTCCTGAACCTGGTGGTGTGGGTCCTGAGGCTCCTGTACCTCCTTCCTGATGGCTGAGGGGTAATAACTGTCCCTGAACCTGGTGGTGTGGGTCCTGAGGCTCCTGTACCTCCTTCATAATGGTTGAGGGATGATAACTGTCCCTGAACCTGGTGGTGAGATTCCTGAGGCTTCTATACCTCCATCCTGATGGTTGAGGGGTGATAACTGTTTCTGAACCTGGTCGTGTTGTTCCTACGGCTCCTGTACCTCCTTCCTTATAGTTGAGGTGTGTTAACTGTCCCTGAGCCTGGTGGTGTGGACCCTGAGGCTCCTGTACCTCCTTCCTGATGGTTGAGGGGCGATAACTGTCCGTGAACCTGGTTGTGTGGACCCTGAGGCTCCTGTCCCTCCTTCCTGATGGTTGAGGGGTGATAACTGTCCGTGAACCTGGTGGTGTGGGTGTCTGTACTTCCTTCCTGATGGCTGAGGGGTGATAACTGTCCCTGAACAAGGTGGTGTGGGTCCGGAGGCTCCGGTACCTCCTTCCTGATGGTTGAGGGGATAACAACCATTCCTGAACCCAGTGGTGTGAGTACTGAGGCTCCAGTACCTCCTTCCTGATGGTTGAGGGGTAATACCCATTCCTGTACACGGTGCTGTGGGTCCTGAGGCTCCGGTACCTCCTTCCTGATGGTTGAGGGGGTTATAACAATTACTGAACCCGGTGGTGTGAGTCCTGAGGCTCCTGTACGTCCTTCCTGATGGTTGAGGGGTAATAACCATTCCTGAACCCAGTGATGTGGGTCCTGAGGCTCCTGTACCTCCTTCCTGATGGTTGAGGGGTGATAACCGTCCCTGAGCCCGGTGGTGTGGACCTGGAGGCTCCTGTACCTCCTTCCTGATGGCTGAGGGGTAATAACTGTCCCTGAGCCTGGTGGTGTGGACCTGGAGGCTCCTGTACCTCCTTCCTGATGGCTGAGGGGTAATAACTGTCCCTGAACCTGGTGGTGTGGGTCCTGAGGCTCCTGTACGTTCTTCATGATGGTTGAGGGATGATAACTGTCCCTGAACCTGCTGGTGTGGGTCCTGAGGCTCCTGTACCTCCTTCATGATGGTTGAGGGATGATAACTGTCCCTGAACCTGGTGGTGAGAATCCTGAGGCTTCTATACCTCCATCCTGATGGTTGAGGGTGATAACTGTTTCTGAACCTGGTCGTGTTGTTCCTACGGCTCCTGTACCTCCTTCCTTATAGTTGAGGTGTGATAACCGTCCCTGAGCCCGGTGGTGTGGACCTGGAGGCTCCTGTACCTCCTTCCTGATGGCTGAGGGGTAATAACTGTCCCTGAGCCTGGTGGTGTGGACCTGGAGGCTCCTGTACCTCCTTCCTGATGGCTGAGGGGTAATAACTGTCCCTGAACCTGGTGGTGTGGGTCCTGAGGCTCCTGTACCTCCTTCATGATGGTTGAGGGATGATAACTGTCCCTGAACCTGCTGGTGTGGGTCCTGAGGCTCCTGTACCTCCTTCATGATGGTTGAGGGATGATAACTGTCCCTGAACCTGGTGGTGAGAATCCTGAGGCTTCTATACCTCCATCCTGATGGTTGAGGGGTGATAACTGTTTCTGAACCTGGTCGTGTTGTTCCTACTGCTCCTGTACCTCCTTCCTTATAGTTGAGGTGTGATAACTGTCCCTGAGCCTGGTGGTGTGGACCCTGAGGCTCCTGTACCTCCTTCCTGATGGTTGAGGGGATAACAACCATTCCTGAACTTGGTGGTGTGAGTCCTGAGGCTCCTGTACCTCCTTCCTGATGGTTAAGGGGTAATAACCATTCCTGAACCTGGTGGTGTGGGTCCTGAGGCTCCTGTACCTCCTTCCTGATGGTTGAGGGGTAATAACCATTCCTGAACACGGTGACGTGGGTCCTGAGGCTCCGGTACCTCCTTCCTGATGGTTGAGGGGGTAATAACAATTACTGAACCCGGTGGTGTGAGTCCTGAGGCTCCTGTACCTCCTTCCTGATGGTTGAGGGGTAATAACCATTCCTGAACCCGGTGATGTGGGTCCTGAGGCTCCTGTACCTCCTTCCTGATGGTTGAGGGGTAACAACCGTCCCTGAGCCTGGTGATGTGGGTCCTGAGGCTCTTGTACCTCCTTCCTGATTGTTGAGGGGTGATAACTGTCCCTGAGCCTGGTGGTGTGGACCTGGAGGCTCCTGTAGCTCCTTCCTGATGGCTGAGGGGTAGTAACTGTCCCTGAACCTGGTGGTGTGGGTCCTGAGGCTCCTGTACCTCCTTCATGGTGGTTGAGGTATGATAACTGTCCCTGACCCTGGTGGTGAGAATCCTGAGGCTTCTATACCTCCTTCCTGATGGTTGAGGGTAATAACTATTCCTGAACACGGAAATTGGGTCCTGAGGCTCCGGTACCTCTTTCCTGATGGTTGAGGGGTAATAACCATTCCTGAACCTGGTGGTGTGGGTCCTGAGGCTCCTGTACCTCCTTCCTGATGGCTGAGGGGTAATAACTGTCCCTGAACCTGGTGGTGTGGGTCCTGAGGCTCCTGTACCTCCTTCATGATGGTTGAGGGATGATAACTGTCCCTGAACCTGGTGGTGAGAATCCTGAGGCTTCTATACCTCCATCCTGATGGTTGAGGGGTGATAACTGTTTCTGAACCTGGTCGTGTTGTTCCTACGGCTCCTGTACCTCCTTCCTTATAGTTGAGGTGTGATAACTGTCCCTGAGCCTGGTGGTGTGGACCCTGAGGCTCCTGTACCTCCTTCCTGATGGTTGAGGGGCGATAACTGTCCGTGAACCTGGTTGTGTGGACCCTGAGGCTCCTGTCCCTCCTTCCTGATGGTTGAGGGGTGATAACTGTCCGTGAACCTGGTGGTGTGGGTGTCTGTACTTCCTTCCTGATGGCTGAGGGGTGATAACTGTCCCTGAACAAGGTGGTGTGGGTCCTGAGGCTCCGGTACCTCCTTCCTGATGGTTGAGGGGATAACAACCATTCCTGAACCCAGTGGTGTGAGTCCTGAGGCTCCAGTACCTCCTTCCTGATGGTTGAGGGGTAATACCCATTCCTGTACACGGTGCTGTGGGTCCTGAGGCTCCGGTACCTCCTTCCTGATGGTTGAGGGGGTTATAACAATTACTGAACCCGGTGGTGTGAGTCCTGAGGCTCCTGTACCTCCTTCCTGATGGTTGAGGGGTAATAACCATTCCTGAACCCAGTGATGTGTGTCCTGAGGCTCCTGTACCTCCTTCCTGATGGTTGAGGTGTGATAACCGTCCCTGAGCCCGGTGGTGTGGACCTGGAGGCTCCTGTACCTCCTTCCTGATGGCTGAGGGGTAATAACTGTCCCTGAGCCTGGTGGTGTGGACCTGGAGGCTCCTGTACCTCCTTCCTGATGGCTGAGGGGTAATAACTGTCCCTGAACCTGGTGGTGTGGGTCCTGAGGCTCCTGTACCTCCTTCATGATGGTTGAGGGATGATAACTGTCCCTGAACCTGGTGGTGAGAATCCTGAGGCTTCTATACCTCCATCCTGATGGTTGAGGGGTGATAACTGTTTCTGAACCTGGTCGTGTTGTTTCTACAGCTCCTGTAACTCCTTCCTTATAGTTGAGGTGTGAGAACTGTTCCTGAACCTGGTGGTGTGGGTCCTAAGGCTCCTGTACCTCCTTCCTGATGGTTGAGGGGATAACAACCATTCCTGAACTTGGTGGTGTGAGTCCTGAGGCTCCTGTACCTCCTTCCTGATGGTTAAGGGGTAATAACCATTCCTGAACCTGGTGGTGTGGGTCCTGAGGCTCCTGTACCTCCTTCCTGATGGTTGAGGGGTAATAACCATTCCTGAACACGGTGACGTGGGTCCTCAGGCTCCGGTACCTCCTTCCTGATGGTTGAGGGGGTAATAACAATTACTGAACCCGGTGGTGTGAGTCCTGAGGCTCCTGTACCTCCTTCCTGATGGTTGAGGGGCAATAACCATTCCTGAACCCGGTGATGTGGGTCCTGAGGCTCCTGTACCTCCTTCCTGATGGTTGAGGGGTAACAACCGTCCCTGAGCCTGGTGATGTGGGTCCTGAGGCTCCTGTACCTCCTTCCTGATGGTTGAGGGGTGATAACTGTCCCTGAGCCTGGTGGTGTGGACCTGGAGGCTCCTGTAGCTCCTTCCTGATGGCTGAGGGGTAGTAACTGTCCCTGAACCTGGTGGTGTGGGTCCTGAGGCTCCTGTACCTCCTTCATGATGGTTGAGGTATGATAACTGTCCCTGACCCTGGTGGTGAGAATCCTGAGGCTTCTATACCTCCATCCTGATGGTTGAGGGGTGATAACTGTTTCTGAACCTGGTCGTGTTGTTTCTACAGCTCCTGTAACTCCTTCCTTATAGTTGAGGTGTGAGAACTGTTCCTGAACCTGGTGGTGTGGGTCCTAAGGCTCCTGTACCTCCTTCCTGATGGTTGAGGGGATAACAACCATTCCTGAACTTGGTGGTGTGAGTCCTGAGGCTCCTGTACCTCCTTCCTGATGGTTAAGGGGTAATAACCATTCCTGAACCTGGTGGTGTGGGTCCTGAGGCTCCTGTACCTCCTTCCTGATGGTTGAGGGGTAATAACCATTCCTGAACACGGTGACGTGGGTCCTCAGGCTCCGGTACCTCCTTCCTGATGGTTGAGGGGGTAATAACAATTACTGAACCCGGTGGTGTGAGTCCTGAGGCTCCTGTACCTCCTTCCTGATGGTTGAGGGGCAATAACCATTCCTGAACCCGGTGATGTGGGTCCTGAGGCTCCTGTACCTCCTTCCTGATGGTTGAGGGGTAACAACCGTCCCTGAGCCTGGTGATGTGGGTCCTGAGGCTCCTGTACCTCCTTCCTGATGGTTGAGGGGTGATAACTGTCCCTGAGCCTGGTGGTGTGGACCTGGAGGCTCCTGTAGCTCCTTCCTGATGGCTGAGGGGTAGTAACTGTCCCTGAACCTGGTGGTGTGGGTCCTGAGGCTCCTGTACCTCCTTCCTGATGGTTGAGGGGTGATAACCGTCCCTGAGCCCGGTGGTGTGGACCTGGAGGCTCCTGTACCTCCTTCCTGATGGCTGAGGGGTAATAACTGTCCCTGAGCCTGGTGGTGTGGACCTGGAGGCTCCTGTACCTCCTTCCTGATGGCTGAGGGGTAATAACTGTCCCTGAACCTGGTGGTGTGGGTCCTGAGGCTCCTGTACGTTCTTCATGATGGTTGAGGGATGATAACTGTCCCTGAACCTGCTGGTGTGGGTCCTGAGGCTCCTGTACCTCCTTCATGATGGTTGAGGGATGATAACTGTCCCTGAACCTGGTGGTGAGAATCCTGAGGCTTCTATACCTCCATCCTGATGGTTGAGGGTGATAACTGTTTCTGAACCTGGTCGTGTTGTTCCTACGGCTCCTGTACCTCCTTCCTTATAGTTGAGGTGTGATAACCGTCCCTGAGCCCGGTGGTGTGGACCTGGAGGCTCCTGTACCTCCTTCCTGATGGCTGAGGGGTAATAACTGTCCCTGAGCCTGGTGGTGTGGACCTGGAGGCTCCTGTACCTCCTTCCTGATGGCTGAGGGGTAATAACTGTCCCTGAACCTGGTGGTGTGGGTCCTGAGGCTCCTGTACCTCCTTCATGATGGTTGAGGGATGATAACTGTCCCTGAACCTGCTGGTGTGGGTCCTGAGGCTCCTGTACCTCCTTCATGATGGTTGAGGGATGATAACTGTCCCTGAACCTGGTGGTGAGAATCCTGAGGCTTCTATACCTCCATCCTGATGGTTGAGGGGTGATAACTGTTTCTGAACCTGGTCGTGTTGTTCCTACTGCTCCTGTACCTCCTTCCTTATAGTTGAGGTGTGATAACTGTCCCTGAGCCTGGTGGTGTGGACCCTGAGGCTCCTGTACCTCCTTCCTGATGGTTGAGGGGATAACAACCATTCCTGAACTTGGTGGTGTGAGTCCTGAGGCTCCTGTACCTCCTTCCTGATGGTTAAGGGGTAATAACCATTCCTGAACCTGGTGGTGTGGGTCCTGAGGCTCCTGTACCTCCTTCCTGATGGTTGAGGGGTAATAACCATTCCTGAACACGGTGACGTGGGTCCTGAGGCTCCGGTACCTCCTTCCTGATGGTTGAGGGGGTAATAACAATTACTGAACCCGGTGGTGTGAGTCCTGAGGCTCCTGTACCTCCTTCCTGATGGTTGAGGGGTAATAACCATTCCTGAACCCGGTGATGTGGGTCCTGAGGCTCCTGTACCTCCTTCCTGATGGTTGAGGGGTAACAACCGTCCCTGAGCCTGGTGATGTGGGTCCTGAGGCTCTTGTACCTCCTTCCTGATTGTTGAGGGGTGATAACTGTCCCTGAGCCTGGTGGTGTGGACCTGGAGGCTCCTGTAGCTCCTTCCTGATGGCTGAGGGGTAGTAACTGTCCCTGAACCTGGTGGTGTGGGTCCTGAGGCTCCTGTACCTCCTTCATGGTGGTTGAGGTATGATAACTGTCCCTGACCCTGGTGGTGAGAATCCTGAGGCTTCTATACCTCCTTCCTGATGGTTGAGGGTAATAACTATTCCTGAACACGGAAATTGGGTCCTGAGGCTCCGGTACCTCTTTCCTGATGGTTGAGGGGTAATAACCATTCCTGAACCTGGTGGTGTGGGTCCTGAGGCTCCTGTACCTCCTTCCTGATGGCTGAGGGGTAATAACTGTCCCTGAACCTGGTGGTGTGGGTCCTGAGGCTCCTGTACCTCCTTCATGATGGTTGAGGGATGATAACTGTCCCTGAACCTGGTGGTGAGAATCCTGAGGCTTCTATACCTCCATCCTGATGGTTGAGGGGTGATAACTGTTTCTGAACCTGGTCGTGTTGTTCCTACGGCTCCTGTACCTCCTTCCTTATAGTTGAGGTGTGATAACTGTCCCTGAGCCTGGTGGTGTGGACCCTGAGGCTCCTGTACCTCCTTCCTGATGGTTGAGGGGCGATAACTGTCCGTGAACCTGGTTGTGTGGACCCTGAGGCTCCTGTCCCTCCTTCCTGATGGTTGAGGGGTGATAACTGTCCGTGAACCTGGTGGTGTGGGTGTCTGTACTTCCTTCCTGATGGCTGAGGGGTGATAACTGTCCCTGAACAAGGTGGTGTGGGTCCTGAGGCTCCGGTACCTCCTTCCTGATGGTTGAGGGGATAACAACCATTCCTGAACCCAGTGGTGTGAGTCCTGAGGCTCCAGTACCTCCTTCCTGATGGTTGAGGGGTAATACCCATTCCTGTACACGGTGCTGTGGGTCCTGAGGCTCCGGTACCTCCTTCCTGATGGTTGAGGGGGTTATAACAATTACTGAACCCGGTGGTGTGAGTCCTGAGGCTCCTGTACCTCCTTCCTGATGGTTGAGGGGTAATAACCATTCCTGAACCCAGTGATGTGTGTCCTGAGGCTCCTGTACCTCCTTCCTGATGGTTGAGGTGTGATAACCGTCCCTGAGCCCGGTGGTGTGGACCTGGAGGCTCCTGTACCTCCTTCCTGATGGCTGAGGGGTAATAACTGTCCCTGAGCCTGGTGGTGTGGACCTGGAGGCTCCTGTACCTCCTTCCTGATGGCTGAGGGGTAATAACTGTCCCTGAACCTGGTGGTGTGGGTCCTGAGGCTCCTGTACCTCCTTCATGATGGTTGAGGGATGATAACTGTCCCTGAACCTGGTGGTGAGAATCCTGAGGCTTCTATACCTCCATCCTGATGGTTGAGGGGTGATAACTGTTTCTGAACCTGGTCGTGTTGTTTCTACAGCTCCTGTAACTCCTTCCTTATAGTTGAGGTGTGAGAACTGTTCCTGAACCTGGTGGTGTGGGTCCTAAGGCTCCTGTACCTCCTTCCTGATGGTTGAGGGGATAACAACCATTCCTGAACTTGGTGGTGTGAGTCCTGAGGCTCCTGTACCTCCTTCCTGATGGTTAAGGGGTAATAACCATTCCTGAACCTGGTGGTGTGGGTCCTGAGGCTCCTGTACCTCCTTCCTGATGGTTGAGGGGTAATAACCATTCCTGAACACGGTGACGTGGGTCCTCAGGCTCCGGTACCTCCTTCCTGATGGTTGAGGGGGTAATAACAATTACTGAACCCGGTGGTGTGAGTCCTGAGGCTCCTGTACCTCCTTCCTGATGGTTGAGGGGCAATAACCATTCCTGAACCCGGTGATGTGGGTCCTGAGGCTCCTGTACCTCCTTCCTGATGGTTGAGGGGTAACAACCGTCCCTGAGCCTGGTGATGTGGGTCCTGAGGCTCCTGTACCTCCTTCCTGATGGTTGAGGGGTGATAACTGTCCCTGAGCCTGGTGGTGTGGACCTGGAGGCTCCTGTAGCTCCTTCCTGATGGCTGAGGGGTAGTAACTGTCCCTGAACCTGGTGGTGTGGGTCCTGAGGCTCCTGTACCTCCTTCATGTTGGTTGAGGTATGATAACTGTCCCTGACCCTGGTGGTGAGAATCCTGAGGCTTCTATACCTCCTTCCTGATGGTTGAGGGTAATAACTATTCCTGAACACTGAAATGTGGGTCCTGAGGCTCCGGTACCTCTTTCCTGATGGTTGAGGGGTAATAACCATTCCTGAACCTGGTGGTGTGGGTCCGGAGGCTCCTGTACCTCCTTCCTGATGGTTGAGGGGTAACAACCATTCCTGAAACCGGTGGTGTGAGACCTGAGGTTCCTGTACCTCCTTCCTGAGGCTTGAGGGGTAATAACCATTCCTGAACCTGGTGGTGTGGGTGTCTGTACATCCTTCCTGATGGCTGAAGGGTAATAACTGTCCCTGAATCTGGTGGTGTGGGTGTCTGTACCTCCGTCCTGATGGCTGAGGGGTGATAACTGTCCCTGAACCAGGTGATGTGGGTCCTGAGGCTCCGGTACCTCCTTCCTGATGGTTGAGGGGATAACAACCATTCCTGAACTTGGTGGTGTGAGTCCTGAGGCTCCTGTACCTCCTTCCCGATGGTTAAGGGGTAATAACCATTCCTGAACCTGGTGGTGTGGGTCCTGAGGCTCCAGTACCTCCTTCCTGATGGTTGAGGGGTAACAACCGTCCCTGAGCCTGGTGATGTGGGTCCTGAGGCTCCTGTACCTCCTTCCTGATGGTTGAGGGGTGATACCCGTCCCTGAGCCCGGTGCTGTGGACCTGGAGGCTCCTGTACCTCCTTCCTGATGGCTGAGGGGTAATAACTGTCCCTGGGCCTGGTGGTGTGGACCTGGAGGCTCCTGTACCTCCTTCCTGATGGCTGAGGGGTAATAACTGTCCCTGAACCTGGTGGTGTGGGTCCTGAGGCTCCTGTACCTCCTTCATGATGGTTGAGGGATGATAACTGTCCCTGAACCTGGTGGTGAGAATCCTGAGGCTTCTATACCTCCATCCTGATGGTTGAGGGGTGATAACTGTTTCTGAACCTGGTCGTGTTGTTTTTACAGCTCCTGTACCTCCTTCCTTATAGTTGAGGTGTGAGAACTGTTCCTGAACCTGGTGGTGTGGGTCCTAAGGCTCCTGTACCTCCTTCCTGATGGTTGAGGGGATAACAACCATTCCTGAACTTGGTGGTGTGAGTCCTGAGGCTCCTGTACCTCCTTCCTGATGGTTAAGGGGTAATAACCATTCCTGAACCTGGTGGTGTGGGTCCTGAGGCTCCTGTACCTCCTTCCTGATGCTTGACGGGTAATAACCATTCCTGAACACGGTGACGTGGGTCCTCAGGCTCCGGGACCTCCTTCCTGATGGTTGAGGGGGTAATAACAATTACTGAACCCGGTGGTGTGAGTCCTGAGGCTCCTGTACCTCCTTCCTGATGGTTGAGGGGCAATAACCATTCCTGAACCCGGTGATGTGGGTCCTGAGGCTCCTGTACCTCCTTCCTGATGGTTGAGGGGTAACAACCGTCCCTGAGCCTGGTGATGTGGGTCCTGAGGCTCCTGTACCTCCTTCCTGATGGTTGAGGGGTGATAACTGTCCCTGAGCCTGGTGGTGTGGACCTGGAGGCTTCTGTAGCTCCTTCCTGATGGCTGAGGGGTAGTAACTGTCCCTGAACCTGGTGGTGTGGGTCCTGAGGCTCCTGTACCTCCTTCATGATGGTTGAGGTATGATAACTGTCCCTGACCCTGGTGGTGAGAATCCTGAGGCTTCTATACCTCCTTCCTGATGGTTGAGGGTAATAACTATTCCTGAACACGGAAATTTGGGTCCTGAGGCTCCGGTACCTCTTTCCTGATGGTTGAGGGGTAATAACCATTCCTGAACCTGGTGGTGTGGGTCCGGAGGCTCCTGTACCTCCTTCCTGATGGTTAAGGGGTAATAACCATTCCTGAACCTGGTGGTGTGGGTCCTGAGGCTCCTGTACCTCCTTCCTGATGGTTGAGGGGTAATAACCATTCCTGAACACGGTGACGTGGGTCCTCAGGCTCCGGTACCTCCTTCCTGATGGTTGAGGGGGTAATAACAATTACTGAACCCGGTGGTGTGAGTCCTGAGGCTCCTGTACCTCCTTCCTGATGGTTGAGGGGCAATAACCATTCCTGAACCCGGTGATGTGGGTCCTGAGGCTCCTGTACCTCCTTCCTGATGGTTGAGGGGTAACAACCGTCCCTGAGCCTGGTGATGTGGGTCCTGAGGCTCCTGTACCTCCTTCCTGATGGTTGAGGGGTGATAACTGTCCCTGAGCCTGGTGGTGTGGACCTGGAGGCTTCTGTAGCTCCTTCCTGATGGCTGAGGGGTAGTAACTGTCCCTGAACCTGGTGGTGTGGGTCCTGAGGCTCCTGTACCTCCTTCATGATGGTTGAGGTATGATAACTGTCCCTGACCCTGGTGGTGAGAATCCTGAGGCTTCTATACCTCCTTCCTGATGGTTGAGGGTAATAACTATTCCTGAACACGGAAATTTGGGTCCTGAGGCTCCGGTACCTCGTTCCTGATGGTTGAGGGGTAATAACCATTCCTGAACCTGGTGGTGTGGGTCCGGAGGCTCCTGTACCTCCTTCCTGATGGTTAAGGGGTAATAACCATTCCTGAACCTGGTGGCGTGGGTCCTGAGGCTCCAGTACCTCCTTCCTGATGGTTGAGGGGTAACAACCATTCCTGAACCCGGTGGTGTGAGACCTGAGGTTCCTGTACCTCCTTCCTGAGGGTTGAGGGGTAATAACCATTCCTGAATCTGGTGGTGTGGGTGTCTGTACCTCCGTCCTGATGGCTGAGGGGTGATAACTGTCCCTGAACCAGGTGATGTGGGTCCTGAGGCTCCGGTACCTCCTTCCTGATGGTTGAGGGGATAACAACCATTCCTGAACTTGGTGTTGTGAGTCCTGAGGCTCCTGTACCTCCTTCCCGATGGTTAAGGGGTAATAACCATTCCTGAACCTGGTGGTGTGGGTCCTGAGGCTCCAGTACCTCCTTCCTGATGGTTGAGGGGTAACAACCGTCCCTGAGCCTGGTGATGTGGGTCCTGAGGCTCCTGTACCTCCTTCCTGATGGTTGAGGGGTGATAACTGTCCCTGAGCCTGGTGGTGTGGACGTGGAGGCTCCTGTAGCTCCTTCCTGATGGCTGAGGGGTAGTAACTGTCCCTGAACCTGGTGGTGTGGGTCCTGAGGCTCCTGTACCTCCTTCATGATGGTTGAGGGATGATAACTGTCCCTGACCCTGGTGGTGAGAATCCTGAGGCTTCTATACCTCCTTCCTGATGGTTGAGGGTAATAACTATTCCTGAACACGGAAATTTGGGTCCTGAGGCTCCGGTACCTCTTTCCTGATGGTTGAGGGGTAATAACCATTCCTGAACCTGGTGGTGTGGGTCCGGAGGCTCCTGTACCTCCTTACTGAAGGTTGAGGGGTAATAACTGTCCCTGACCCGGTGGTGTGAGTCCTGAAGCTCCTGTACCTCCTTCCTGATGGTTGAGGGGGGATAACTGTCCCTGAGCCTGGTGGTGTGGACCCTGAGGCTCCTGTACCTCCTTCCTGATGGTTGAGGGGTGAATACTGTCCCTGAGCCTGGTGGTGTGGACCCAGAGGCTCCTGTACCTCCTTCCTGATGGTTGGGTGTGATAACTGTCCCTGAGCCTGGTGGTGTGGACCCTGAGGCTCCTGTACCTCCTTCCTGATGGCTGAGGGGTGATAAGTGTCCCTGAACTCGGTGGGGTGGGTCCTGAGGCTCCGGTACCTCTTTCCTGATGGTTGAGGGGGTAAGAACCATTCCTGAACTTGGTGGTGTGAGACCTGAGGTTCCTGTACCTCCTTCCTGAGGGTTGAGGGGTAATAACCATTCCTGAACCTGGTGGTGTGGGTGTCTGTACATCCTTCCTGATGGCTGAAGGGTAATAACTGTCCCTGAATCTGGTGGTGTGGGTGTCTGTACCTCCGTCCTGATGGCGGAGGGGTGATAACTGTCCCTGAACCAGGTGATGTGGGTCCTGAGGCTCCGGTACCTCCTTCCTGATGGTTGAGGGGATAACAACCATTCCTGAACTTGGTGGTGTGAGTCCTGAGGCTCCTGTACCTCCTTCCGGATGGTTGAGGGGTGATAACTGTCCCTAAACCAGGTGGTGTGAGTCCTGAGGCTCCTGTACCTCCTTCCCGATGGTTAAGGGGTAATAACCATTCCTGAACCTGGTGGTGTGGGTCCTGAGGCTCCAGTACCTCCTTCCTGATGGTTGAGGGGTAATAACCATTCCTGAACACGGTGATGTGGGTCCTGTGGCTCCGGTACCTCCTTCCTGATGGTTGAGGGGGTAATAACAATTACTGAACCCGGTGGTGTGAGTCCTGAGACTCCTGTACCTCCTTCCTGATGGTTGAGGGGTAATAACCATTCCTGAAACTGGAGATGTGGGTCCTGAGGCTCCTGTACCTCCTTCCTGATGGTTGAGGGGTGATAACTGTCCCTGAGCCTGGTGGCGTGGACCTGGAGGCTCCTGTAGCTCCTTCCTGATGGCTGAGGGGTAGTAACTGTCCCTGAACCTGGTGGTGTGGGTCCTGAGGCTCCTGTACCCCCCTCATGATGGTTGAGGGATGATAACTGTCCCTGACCCTGGTGGTGAGAATCCTGAGGCTTCTATACCTCCTTCCTGATGGTTGAGGGGTAATAACTGTCGCTGAACCCGGTGGTGTGGGTCCTGAGGCTCTGTACCTCCTTCCTGATGGTTGAGGGGTGATAACTGTCCCTGAGCCTGGTGGTGTGGACCCAGAGGCTTCTGTACCTCCTTCCTGAATGTTGGGGGTGATAACTGTCCCTGAGCCTGGTGGTGTGGACCCTGAGGCTCCTGTACCTCCTTCATGATGGTTGAGGGATGATAACTGTCCCTGAACCTGGTGGTGAGAATCCTGAGGCTTCTATACCTCCATCCTGATGGTTGAGGTGTGAGAACTGTTCCTGAACGTCATGGTGTGTGTCCTAAGGCTCCTGTACCTCCTTCCGGATGGTTGAGGGGTGATAACTGTCCCTAAACCAGGTGGTGTGAGTCCTGAGGCTCCTGTACCTCCTTCCCGATGGTTAAGGGGTAATAACCATTCCTGAACCTGGTGGTGTGGGTCCTGAGGCTCCAGTACCTCCTTCCTGATGGTTGAGGGGTAATAACCATTCCTGAACACGGTGATGTGGGTCCTGTGGCTCCGGTACCTCCTTCCTGATGGTTGAGGGGGTAATAACAATTACTGAACCCGGTGGTGTGAGTCCTGAGACTCCTGTACCTCCTTCCTGATGGTTGAGGGTTAATAACCATTCCTGAACCTGGTGATGTGGGTCCTGAGGCTCCTGTACCTCCTTCCTGATGGTTGAGGGGTGATAACTGTCCCTGAGCCTGGTGGTGTGGACCTGGAGGCTCCTGTAGCTCCTTCCTGATGGCTGAGGGGTAGTAACTGTCCCTGAACCTGGTGGTGTGGTTCCTGAGGCTCCTGTACCCCCTTCATGATGGTTGAGGGATGATAACTGTCCCTGACCCTGGTGGTGAGAATCCTGAGGCTTCTATACCTCCTTCCTGATGGTTGAGGGGTAATAACTGTCGTTGAACCCGGTGGTGTGGGTCCTGAGGCTCTGTACCTTCTTCCTGATGGTTGAGGGGTGATAACTGTCCCTGAACCTGGTGGTGTGGGTCCTGAGGCTCCGGTACCTCCTTCCTGATGGTTGAGGGGGTAATAACCATTCCTGAACCCGGTGGTGTGAGTCCTGAGGCTCCTGTACCTCCTTCTTGATGGTTGAGGGTAATAACGATTCCTGATCACGGAAATTTGGGTCCTGAGGCTCCGGTACCTCTTTGCTGATGGTTGAGGGGTAATAACCATTCCTGAACCTGGTGGTGTGGGTCCGGAGGCTCCTGTACCTCCTTACGGATGGTTCAGGGGTAATAACTGTCCCTGAACCCGGTGGTGTGAGTCCTGAAGCTCCTGTACCTCCTTACTGATGGTTGAGGGGTGATAACTGTCCCTGAACCAGGTGGTGTGGGTCCTGAGGCTCCGGTACCTCCTTCCTGATGGTTGAGGGGATAACAACCATTCCTGAACCCAGTGGTGTGAGTCCTGAGGCTCCAGTACCTCCTTCCTGATGGTTGAGGGGTAATACCCATTCCTGTACACGGTGCTGTGGGTCCTGAGGCTCCGGTACCTCCTTCCTGATGGTTGAGGGGGTTATAACAATTACTGAACCAGGTGGTGTGAGTCCTGAGGCTCCTGTACCTCCTTCCTGATGTTTGAGGGGTAATAACCATTCCTGAACCCAGTGATGTGGGTCCTGAGGCTCCTGTACCTCCTTCCTGATGGTTGAGGGGTGATAACCGTCCCTGAGCCCGGTGGTGTGGACCTGGAGGCTCCTGTACCTCCTTCCTGATGGCCGAGGGGTAATAACTGTCCCTGAGCCTGGTGGTGTGGACCTGGAGGCTCCTGTACCTCCTTCCTGATGGCTGAGGGGTAATAACTGTCCCTGAACCTGGTGGTGTGGGTCCTGAGGCTCCTGTACCTCCTTCATGATGGTTGAGGGATGATAACTGTCCCTGAACCTGGTGGAGAGAATCCTGAGGCTTCTATACCTCCATCCTGATGGTTGAGGGGTGATAACTGTTTCTGAACCTGGTCGTGTTGTTCCTACAGCTCCTGTACCTCCTTCCTTATAGTTGAGGTGTGAGAACTGTTCCTGAACCTGGTGGTGTGGGTCCTAAGGCTCCTGTACCTCCTTCCTGATGGTTGAGGGGATAACAACCATTCCTGAACTTGGTGGTGTGAGTCCTGAGGCTCCTGTACCTCCTTCCTGATGGTTAAGGGGTAATAACCATTCCTGAACCTGGTGGTGTGGGTCCTGAGGCTCCTGTACCTCCTTCCTGATGGTTGAGGGGGTAATAACAATTACTGAACACGGTGGTGTGAGTCCTGAGGCTCCTGTACCTCCTTCCTGATAGTTGAGGGGTCATAACCATTCCTGAACCCGGTGATGTGGGTCCTGAGGCTCCTGTACCTCCTTCCTGATGGTTGAGGGGTAACAACCGTCCCTGAGGCTGGTGATGTGGGTCCTGAGGCTCCTGTACCTCCTTCCTGAT
Source organism: Hypanus sabinus (assembly GCF_030144855.1). NCBI lineage: Eukaryota > Metazoa > Chordata > Chondrichthyes > Myliobatiformes > Dasyatidae > Hypanus > Hypanus sabinus. The sequence continues at coordinate 814,535 of NW_026779001.1, forward strand.
GGTTGAGGGGTGATAACTGTCCCTGAGCCTGGTGGTGAGAATCCTGAGGCTTCTATACCTCCTTCCTGATGGTTGAGGGTAATAACTATTCCTGAACACGGAAATTTGGGTCCTGAGGCTCCGGTACCTCTTTCCTGATGGTTGAGGGGTAATAACCATTCCTGAACCTGGTGGTGTGGGTCCGGAGGCTCCTGTACCTCCTTCCTGATGGTTAAGGGGTAATAACCATTCCTGAACCTGGTGGCGTGGGTCCTGAGGCTCCAGTACCTCCTTCCTGATGGTTGAAGGGTAACAACCGTCCCTGAGCCTGGTGATGTGGGTCCTGAGGCTCCTGTACCTCCTTCCTGATGGTTGAGGGGTGATAACTGTCCCTGAGCCTGGTGGTGTGGACGTGGAGGCTCCTGTAGCTCCTTCCTGATGGCTGAGGGGTAGTAACTGTCCCTGAACCTGGTGGTGTGGGTCCTGAGGCTCCTGTACCTCCTTCATGATGGTTGAGGGATGATAACTGTCCCTGACCCTGGTGGTGAGAATCCTGAGGCTTCTATACCTCCTTCCTGATGGTTGAGGGTAATAACTATTCCTGAACACGGAAATTTGGGTCCTGAGGCTCCGGTACCTCTTTCCTGATGGTTGAGGGGTAATAACCATTCCTGAACCTGGTGGTGTGGGTCCGGAGCCTCCTGTACCTCCTTACTGATGGTTGAGGGGTAATAACTGTCCCTGAACCCGGTGGTGTGAGTCCTGAAGCTCCTGTACCTCCTTCCTGATGGTTGAGGGGGGATAACTGTCCCTGAGCCTGGTGGTGTGGACCCTGAGGCTCCTGTACCTCCTTCCTGATGGTTGAGGGGTGAATACTGTCCCTGAGCCTGGTGGTGTGGACCCAGAGGCTCCTGTACCTCCTTCCTGATGGTTGTGTGTGATAACTGTCCCTGAGCCTGGTGGTGTGGACCCTGAGGCTCCTGTACCTCCTTCCTGATGGCTGAGGGGTGATAAGTGTCCCTGAACTCGGTGGGGTGGGTCCTGAGGCTCCGGTTCCTCTTTCCTGATCGTTGAGGGGGTAAGAACCATTCCTGAACTTGGTGGTGTGAGACCTGAGGTTCCTGTACCTCCTTCCTGATGGTTGAGGGGTAATAACCATTCCTGAACCTGGTGGTGTGGGTGTCTGTACATCCTTCCTGATGGCTGAAGGGTAATAACTGTCCCTGAATCTGGTGGTGTGGGTGACTGTACCTCCGTCCTGATGGCTAAGGGGTGATAACTGTCCCTGAACCAGGTGGTGTGAGTCCTGAGGCTCCTGTACCTCCTTCCCGATGGTTAAGGGGTAATAACCATTCCTGAACCTGGTGGTGTGGGTCCTGAGGCTCCAGTACCTCCTTCCTGATGGTTGAGGGGTAATAACCATTCCTGAACACGGTGATGTGGGTCCTGTGGCTCCGGTACCTCCTTCCGGATGGTTGAGGGGGTAATAACAATTACTGAACCCGGTGGTGTGAGTCCTGAGGCTCCTGTACCTCCTTCCTGATGGTTGAGGGGTAATAACCATTCCTGAACCTGGTGATGTGGGTCCTGAGGCTCCTGTACCTCCTTCCTGATGGTTGAGGGGTGATGACTGTCCCTGAGCCTGGTGGTGTGGACCTGGAGGCTCCTGTAGCTCCTTCCTGATGGCTGAGGGGTAGTAACTGTCCCTGAACCTGGTGGTGTGGGTCCTGAGGCTCCTGTACCCCCTTCATGATGGTTGAGGGATGATAACTGTCCCTGACCCTGGTGGTGAGAATCCTGAGGCTTCTATACCTCCTTCCTGATGGTTGAGGGGTAATAACTGTCGCTGAACCCGGTGGTGTGGGTCCTGAGGCTCTGTACCTCCTTCCTGATGGTTGAGGGGTGATAACTGTCCCTGAGCCTGGTGGTGTGGACCCAGAGGCTCCTGTACCTCCTTCCTGAATGTTGGGGGTGATAACTGTCCCTGAGCCTGGTGGTGTGGGTCCTGAGGCTCCTGTACCTCCTTCATGATGGTTGAGGGATGATAACTTTCCCTGAACCTGGTGGTGAGAATCCTGAGGCTTCTATACCTCCTTCCTGATGGTAGAGGGTTAATAACTGTCGCTGAACCCGGTGGTGTGGGTCCTGAGGCTCTGTACCTTCTTCCTGATGGTTGAGGGGTGATAACTGTCCCTGAACCTGGTGGTGTGGGTCCTGAGGCTCCGGTACCTCCTTCCTGATGGTTGAGGGGGTAATAACCATTCCTGAACCCGGTGGTGTGAGTCCTGAGGCTCCTGTACCTCCTTCTTGATGGTTGAGGGTAATAACGATTCCTGATCACGGAAATTTGGGTCCTGAGGCTCCGGTACCTCTTTCCTGATGGTTGAGGGGTAATAACCATTCCTGAACCTGGTGGTGTGGGTCCGGAGGCTCCTGTACCTCCTTACGGATGGTTCAGGGGTAATAACTGTCCCTGAACCCGGTGGTGTGAGTCCTGAAGCTCCTGTTCCTCCTTCCTGATGGTTGAGGGGTGATAACTGTCCCTGAGCCTGGTGGTGTGGACCCTGAGGCTCCTGTACCTCGTTCCTGATGGTTGAGGGGCGATAACTGTCCCTGAACAAGGTGGTGTGGGTCCTGAGGCTCCGGTACCTCCTTCCTGATGGTTGAGGGGATAACAACCATTCCTGAACCCGGTGGTGTGAGTCCTGAGGCTCCAGTACCTCCTTCCTGATGGTTGAGGGGTAATACCCATTCCTGTACACGGTGATGTGGGTCCTGAGGCTCCAGTACCTACTTTCCTGATGGTTGAGGGGTAATAACCATTCCTGAACCCAGTGATGTGGGTCCTGAGGCTCCTGTACCTCCTTCCTGATGGCTGAGGGGCAATAACTGTCCCTGAACCTGCTGGTGTGGGTCCTGAGGCTCCTGTACCTCCTTCATGATGGTTGAGGGATGATAACTGTCCCTGAACCTGGTGGTGAGAATCCTGAGGCTTCTATACCTCCATCCTGATGGTTGAGGGGTGATAACTGTTTCTGAACCTGGTCGTGTTGTTCCTACGGCTCCTGTACCTACTTCCTTATAGTTGAGGTGTGAGAACTGTTCCTGAACCTGGTGGTGTGGGTCCTAAGGCTCCTGTACCTCCTTCCTGATGGTTGAGGGGTGATAACTGTCCCTGAGCCAGGTGGTGTGGGTCCTGAGGCTCCGGTACCTCCTTCCTGATGGTTGAGGGGATAACAACCATTCCTGAACTTGGTGGTGTGAGTCCTCAGGCTCCTGTATCTCCTTCCTGATGGTTAAGGGGTAATAACCATTCCTGAACCTGGTGGTGTGGGTCCTGAGGCTCCTGTACCTCCTTACTGATGGTTGAGGGGTAATAACTGTCGCTGAACCCGGTGGTGTGAGTCCTGAAGCTCCTCTACCTCCTTCCTGATGGTTGAGGGGTGATAACTGTCCCTGAGCCTGGTGGTGTGGACCCTGAGGCTCCTGTACCTCCTTCCTGATGGTTGAGGGGTGATAACTGTCCCTGAGCCTGGTGGTGTGGACCCAGAGGCTCCTGTACCTCCTTCCTGATGGTTGGGGGTGATAACTGTCCCTGAGCCTGGTGGTGTGGACCCTGAGGCTCCTGTACCTCCTTCCTGATGGTTGAGGGGCGATAACTGTCCGTGAACCTGGTGGTGTGGGGGTCTGTACTTCCTTTCTGATGGCTGAGGGGTAATTACTGTCCCTGAACCTGGTGGTGTGGGTGTCTGTACCTCCTTCCTGATGGTTGGGGGTGATAACTGTCCCTGAGCCTGGTCGTGTGGACCCTGAGGCTCCTGTACCTCCTTCCTGATGGTTGAGGGGTGATAACTGTCCCTGAGCCTGGTGGTGTGGACCTGGAGGCTCCTGTACCTCCTTCCTGATGGCTGAGGGGTAAGAACTGTCCCTGAACTTGTTGGTGTGGGTCCTGAGGCTCCTGTACCTCCTTCATGATGGTTGAGGGATGATAACTGTCTTTGAACCTGGTGGTGAGAATCCTGAGGCTTCTATACCTCCATCCTGATGGTTGAGGTGTGAGAACTGTTCCTGAACCTCATGGTGTGGGTCCTAAGGCTCCTGTACCTCCTTCCTGATGGTTGAGGGGTGATAACTGTCCCTAAACCAGGTGGTGTTGGTCCTGAGGCTCCGGTACCTCCTTCCTCGTGGTTGAGCGGATAACAACCATTCCTGAACTTGGTGGTGTGAGTCCTGAGGCTCCTGTACATCCTTCCTGATTGCTGACGGGTGATAACTGTCCCTGAACAAGGTGGTGTGGGTCCTGAGGCTCCGGTACCTCCTTCCTGATGGTTGAGGGGATAACAACCATTCCTGAACCCGGTGGTGAGAGTCCTGAGGCTCCAGTACCTCCTTCCTGATGGTTGAGGGGTAATACCCATTCCTGTACACGGTGATGTGGGTCCTGAGGCTCCAGTACCTCCTTCCTGATGGTTGAGGGGGTTATAACAATTACTGAACCCGGTGGTGTGAGTCCTGAGGCTCCTGTACCTCCTTCCTGAAGGTTGAGGGGTAATAACCATTCCTGAACCGAGTGATGTGGGTCCTGAGGCTCCTGTACCTCCTTCCTGATGGTTGAGGGGTGATAACCGTCCATGAGCCTGGTGGTGTGGACCCTGAGGCTCCTGTACCTCCTTCCTGATGGTTGAGGGGTGATAACTGTCCCTGAGCCTGGTGGTGTGGACCTGGAGGCTCCTGTACCTCCTTCCTGATGGCTGAGGCGTAAGAACTGTCCCTGAACTTGGTGGTGTGGGTCCTGAGGCTCCTGTACCTCCTTCATGATGGTTGAGGGATGATAACTGTCCCTGAACCTGGTGGTGAGAATCCTGAGGCTTCTATACCTCCATCCTGATGGTTGAGGTGTGCGAACTGTTCCTGAACCTCATGGTGTGGGTCCTAAGGCTCCTGTACCTCCTTCCTGATGGTTGAGGGGTGATAACTGTCCCTAAACGAGGTGGTGTGGGTCCTGAGGCTCCGGTACCTCCTTCCTGGTGGTTGAGCGGATAACAACCATTCCTGAACTTGGTGGTGTGAGTCCTGAGACTCCTGTACATCCTTCCTGATGGTTGAGGGGTAATAACCATTCCTGAACCTGGTGGTGTGGGTCCTGAGGCTCCTGTACCTCCTCCCTGATGGTTGAGGGGTAATACCTGTCCCTGAACCTGGTGGTGTGGGTCCTGAGGCTCCTGTACCTTCTTCCTGATGGTTGAGGGGGTAATAACAATTACTGAACCCGGTGGTGTGAGTCCTGAGGCTCCTGTACCTCCTTCCTGATGCTTGACGGGTAATAACCATTCCTGAACCCAGTGATGTGGGTCCTGAGGCTCCGGTACCTCCTTCCTGATGGTTGAGGGGGTAATAACAATTACTGAACCCGGTGGTGTGAGTCCTGAGGCTCCTGTACCTCCTTCCTGATGGTTGAGGAGTAATAACCATTCCTGAACCCAGTGATGTAGGTCCTGAGGCTCCTGTACCTCCTTCCTGATGGTTGAGGAGTAACAACCGTCCCTGAGCCTGGTGATGTGGGTCCTGAGGCTCCTGTACCTCCTTCCTGATGGTTGAGGGGTGATAACTGTCCCTGAGCCTTGTGGTGTGGACCTGGAGGCTCCTGTAGCTCCTTCCTGATGGCTGAGGGGTAGTAACTGTCCCTGAACCTGGTGGTGTGGGTCCTGAGGCTCCTGTACCTCCTTCATGATGAATGAGGGATGATAACTGTCCCTGACCCTGGTGGTGAGAATCCTGAGGCTTCTATACCTCCTTCCTGATGGTTGAGCGGTAATAACAGTCGCTGAACCCGGTGGTGTGGGTCCTGAGGCTCTGTACCTCCTTCCTGATGGTTGAGGGGTGATAACTGTCCCTGAACCTGGTGGTGTGGGTCCTGAGTCTCCGGTACCTCCTTCCTGCTGGTTGAGGGGGTAATAACCATTCCTGAACCCGGTGGTGTGTGTCCTGAGGCTCCTGTACCTCCTTCTTGATGGTTGAGGGTAATAACTATTCCTGAACACGGAAATCTGGGTCCTGAGGCTCCGGTACCTCCTTCCTGATGGTTGAGGGGTAATAACCATTCCTGAACCTGGTGGTGTGGGTCCGGAGGCTCCTGTACCTCCTTACTGATGGTTGAGGGGTAATAACTGTCCCTGAACCCGGTGGTGTGAGTCCTGAAGCTCCTGTACCTCCTTCCTGATGGTTGAGGGGTGATAACTGTCCCTGAGCCTGGTGGTGTGGACCCAGAGGCTCCTGTACCTCCTTCCTGAATGTTGGGGGTGATAACTGTCCCTGAGCCTGGTGGTGTGGACCCTGAGGCTCCTGTACCTCCTTCCTGATGGTTGAGGGGTGATAACTGTCAATGAGCCTGGTGGTGTGGACCTGGAGGCTCCTGTACCTCCTTCCTGATGGCTGAGGGGTAATAACTGTCCCTGAACCTGGTGGTGTGGACCCTGAGGCTCCTGTAACTCCTTCCGGATGGTTGAGGGGTGATAACTGTCCCTGAACAAGGTGGTGTGGGTCCTGAGGCTCCGGTACCTCCTTCCTGATGGTTGAGGGGGTCATAACAATTACTGAACCCGGTGGTGTGAGTCCTGAGGCTCCTGTACCTCCTTCCTGATGGTTGAGGGGTAACAACCGTCCCTGAGCCTGGTGATGTGGGTCCTGAGGCTCCTGTACCTCCTTCCTGATGGTTGAGGGGTGATAACTGTCCCTGAGCCTGGTGGTGTGGACCTGGAGGCTCCTGTAGCTCCTTCCTGATGGCTGAGGGGTAGTAACTGTCCCTGAACCTGGTGGTGTGGGTCCTGAGGCTCCTGTACCTCCTTCCTGATGGTTGAGGGGTGATAACTCACCCTGAACCTGGTGGTGTCGGTCCTGAGGCTCCGGTACCTCCTTCCTGATGGTTGAGGGGGTAATAACCATTCCTGAACACGGTGGTGTGGGTCCTGAGGCTCCTGTACCTCCTCCCTGATGGTTGAGGGGTAATACCTGTCCCTGAACCCGGTGGTGTGAGTCCTGAGGCTCCTGTACCTCCTTCCTGATGGCTGAGGGGTAATAACAATTCATGAACCCAGTGATGTGGGTCCTGAGTCTCCTGTACCTCCTTCCTGATGGTTGAGAGATGATAACTGTCACTGAACCTGGTGGTGAGAATCCTTAGGCTTCTATACCTCCATCCTGATGGTTGAGGTGTGAGAACTGTTCCTGAACCTGGTGGTGTGGGTCATAAGACTCCTGTACCGCCTTCCTGATGGTTGAGGGGTGATAACTGTCCCTGAACCTGGTGGTGAGTCTCCTGAGGCTCCTGTACTTCCTTCCTGATGGCCGAGGTGTGATAACTGTCCGTGAACCAGGTGGTGTGGGTCCTGAGGCTCCGGTACCTGCTTCCTGGTGGTTGAGCGGATAACAACCATTCCTGAACTTGCTGGTGTGAGTCCTGAGGCTCCTGTACATCCTTCCTGATGGTTGAGGGGTAATAACCGTTCCTGAAGCTGGTGGTGTAGGTCCTGAGGCTCCTGTACCTCCTCCCTGATGGTTGAGGGGTAATACCTGTCCCTGAACCTGGTCGTGTGAGTCCTGAGGCTCCAGTACCTCCTCCTGATGGTTGAGGGGGTAATAACAGTCTCTGAACCCGGTGGTGTGGGTCCTGAGGCTCTGTACCTCCTTCCTGATGGCTGAGTGGTGATAACTGTCCCTGAGCCTGGTGGTGTGGACCCAGAGGCTCCTGTACCTCCTTCCTGATGGTTGGGGGTGATAACTGTCCCTGAGCCTGGTGGTGTGGACCCTGAGGCTCCTGTACCTCCTTCCTAATGGTTGAGGGGCGATAACTGTCCCTGAGCCTGGTGGTGTGGACCCCGAGGCTCCTGTACCTCCTTCCTGATGGCTGAGGGGCGATAACTGTCCGTGAACCTGGTGGTGTGGGTGTCTGTACTTCCTTCCTGATGGCGGAGGGGTGATAACTGTCCCTGAACAAGGTAGTGTGGGTCCTGAGGCTCCGGTACCTCCTTCCTGATGGTTGAGGGGATAACAACCATTCCTGAACCCGGTGGTGTGAGTCCTGAGGCTCCAGTACCTCCTTCCTGATGGTTGAGGGGTAATACCCATTCCTGTACACGGTGATGTGGGTCCTGAGGCTCCGGTACCTCCTTCCTGATGGTTGAGGGGGTTATAACAATTACTGAACCCAGTGATGTGGGTCCTGAGGCTCCTGTACCTCCTTCCTGATGGTTGAGGGGTGATAACCGTCCCTGAGCCTGGTGGTGTGGACCCTGAGGCTCCTGTACCTCCTTCCTGATGGTTGAGGGTTGATAACTGTCCCTGAGCCTGGTGGTGTGGACCTGGAGGCTCCTGTACCTCCTTCCTGATGGCTGAGGGGTGATAACTGTCCCTGAACAAGGTGGTGTGGGTCCTGAGGCTCCGGTACCTCCTTCCTGATGGTTGAGGGGATAACAACCATTCCTGAACCCGGTGGTGTGAGTCCAGAGGCTCCAGTACCTCCTTCCTGATGGTTGAGGGGAAATACCCATTCCTGTACACGGTGATGTTTGTCCTGAGGCTCCGGTACCTCCTTCCTGATGGTTGAGGGGTGATAACTGTCACTGAGCCTGGTGGTGTGGACCTGGAGGCGCCTGTACCTCCTTCCTAATGGCTGAGGGGTAATAACTGTCCCTGAACCTGGTGGTGTGGGTCCTGAGGCTCCTGTACCTCATTCATGATGGTTGAGGGATGATAACTGTCCCTGAACCTGGTGGTGAGAATCCTGAGGCTTCTATACCTCCATCCTGATGGTTGAGGTGTGAGAACTGTTCCTGAACCTGGTGGTGTGGGTCCTAAGGCTCCTGTATCTCCTTCCTGATGGTTGAGGGGTGATAACTGTCCCTGAACCTGGTGGTGTGGGTGTCTGTACTTCCTTCCTGATGGCTGAGGGGTGATAACTGTCCCTTAACCAGGTGGTGTGGGTGCTGAGGCTCCGGTACCTCCTTCCTGGTGGTTGAGCGGATAACAACCATTCCTGAACTTGGTGGTGTGAGTCCTGAGGCTCCTGTACATCCTTCCTGATGGTTGAGGGGTAATAACCATTCCTGAACCTGGTGGTGTGGGTCCTGAGGCTCCTGTACCTCCTCCCTGATGGTTGAGGGGTAATACCTGTCCCTGAACCTGGTGGTGTGAGTCCTGAGGCTCCAGTACCTCCTTCCTGATGGTTGAGGGGTAATAACCATTCTTGAATACGGTGATGTGGGTCCTGAGGCTCCGGTACCTTCTTCCTGATGGTTGAGGGGGTAATAACAATTACTGAACCCGGTGGTGTGAGTCCTGAGGCTCCTGTACCTCCTTCCTGATGCTTGAGTGGTAATAACCATTCCTGAACCCAGTGATGGGGGTCCTGAGGCTCCTGTACCTCCTTCCTGATGGTTGAGGGGGTAATAACAATTACTGAACCCGGTGGTGTGAGTCCTGAGGCTCCTGTACCTCCTTTCTGATGGTTGAGGGGTAATAACCATTCCTGAACCCAGTGATGTGGGTCCTGAGGCTCCTGTACCTCCTTCCTGATGGTTGAGGGGTAACAACCGTCCCTGAGCCTGGTGATGTGGGTCCTGAGGCTCCTGTACCTCCTTCCTGATGGTTGAGGGCTGATAACTGTCCCTGAGCCTGGTGGTGTGGGTCCTGAGGCTCTGTACCTCCTTCCTGATGGTTGAGGGGTGATAACTGTCCCTGAACCTGGTGGTGTGGGTCCTGAGGCTCCGGTACCTCCTTCCTGATGGTTGAGGGGGTAATAACCATTCATGAACCCGGTGGTGTGAGTCCTGAGGCTCCTGTACCTCCTTCTTGATGGTTGAGGGTAATAACTATTCCTAAACACGGAAATTTGGGTCCTGAGGCTCCTGTACCTCCTTACCGATGGTTGAGGGGTAATAACTGTCCCTGAACCCGGTGGTGTGAGTCCTGAAGCTCCTGTACCTCCTTCCTGATGGTTGAGGGGTGATAACTGTCCCTGAACCTGGTGGTGTGGATCCTCAGGCTCCGGTACCACCTTTCTGATGGTTGAGGCGTAATAACTGTCCCTGAACCTAGAGGTGTGGGTGTCTGTACCTTCTTCCTGATGGTTGATGGGTGATAACTGTTCCTGAAGCTGGTGGTGTGGGTCCTGAGGCTCCTGTATCTCCTTCCTGATGGCTGAGGGGTAATAACTGTTCCTGAACCTGGTGGTGTGCGTCCAGAGGCTCCTGTACCTCCTTCCCGATGGTTGAGCAATAATAACTGTCCCTGAACCTGGTGGTGTGGGTCCTGAGGCTCCTGTACATCCTTCCCAATGGTTGATGGGTAATAACTGTCCCTGAACCTAGAGGTGTGGGTGTCTGTACCTCCTTCCTGATGGTTGAGGGGTGATAAATGTTACTGAACAGTGGTGTGGATCCTGAGGCACCTGTACCTCCTTCCTGATGGTTGAGGTGTAATAATTGTCCCTGAACCTGGTGGTGTGGGTCCTGAGGCTGCTGTACCTCCTTCATGAGGGTTGAGGGTTAATAACTGTCCCTGAACCTGGTGGTGTGGGTCCTGAGGCTCCTGTACCTCCGTCCGGATGGTTGAGGGGTGATAAATGTCCCTGAACCTGGTGGTGTGGGTCCTGAGGCTCCTGTACCTCCTTCCTGATGGTTGATGGGTAATAACTGTCCCTGTACCTGGTGGTGTGGGTCCTGAGGCTCCAGTACCTCCTTTCTGATGTTTGAGGGGTAATACCTGTCCCTGAACCTGGTGGTGTGGGTGTCTGTACCTCCTTCCTGATGGTTGATGGGTGATAACTGTTCCTGAAGCTGGTGGTGTGGGTCCTGAGGCTCCTGTATCTCCTTCCTGATGGCTGAGGGGTAATAACTGTTCCTGAACCTGGTGGTGTGCGTCCAGAGGCTCCTGTACCTCCTTCCCGATGGTTGAGCAATAATAACTGTCCCTGAACCTGGTGGTGTGGGTCCTGAGGCTCCTGTACATCCTTCCTGATGGTTGATGGGTAATAACTGTCCCTGAACCTAGAGGTGTGGGTGTCTGTACCTCCTTCCTGATGGTTGAGGGGTGATAAATGTTACTGAACAGTGGTGTGGATCCTGAGGCACCTGTACCTCCTTCCTGATGGTTGAGGGGGTAATAATCATTCCTGAACCTGGTGGTGTGGGCATGAGGCTCCTGTACCTCCTTCCGGATGGTTGAGGTGTAATAATTGTCCCTGAACCTGGTGGTGTGGGTCCTGAGGCTGCTGTACCCCCTTCATGAGGGTTGAGGGTTAATAACTGTCCCTGAACCTGGTGGTGTGGGTCCTGAGGCTCCTGTACCTCCGTCCGGATGGTTGAGGGGTGATAAATGTCCCTGAACCTGGTGGTGTGGGTCCTGAGGCTCCTGTACCTCCTTCCTGATGGTTGATGGGTAATAACTGTCCCTGTACCTGGTGGTGTGGGTCCTGAGGCTCCAGTACCTCCTTTCTGATGTTTGAGGGGTAATACCTGTCCCTGAACCTGGTGGTGTGGGTGTCTGTACCTCCTTCCTGATGGTTGATGGGTGATAAGTGTTCCTGAACCTGGTGGTGTGGGTCCTAAGGCTCCTGTACCTCCTTCCTGATGGTTGAGGGGGTAATAACCATTCCTGAACCTGGTGGTGCGGGTCCTGAGGCTCCTGTACCTCCTTCCTGATTGTTGAGGGGTGATAACCGTCCCTGAACCTGGTGGTGTGGGTCCTGAGGCTCCTGTATCTCCTTCCTGATGGCTGAGGGGTAATAACTGTTCCTGAACCTGGTGGTGTGCGTCCAGAGGCTCCTGTACCTCCTTCCCGATGGTTGAGCAATAATAACTGTCCCTGAACCTGGTGGTGTGGGTCCTGAGGCTCCTGTACCTCCTTCCTGATGGTTGATGGGTAATACCTGTCCCTGAACCTAGAGGTGTGGGTGTCTGTACCTCCTTCCTGATGGTTGAGGGGTGATAAATGTTACTGAACAGTGGTGTGGATCCTGAGGCACCTGTACCTCCTTCCTGATGGTTGAGGGGGTAATAATCATTCCTGAACCTGGTGGTGTGGGCATGAGGCTCCTGTACCTCCTTCCGGATGGTTGAGGTGTAATAATTGTCCCTGAACCTGGTGGTGTGGGTCCTGAGGCTGCTGTACCTCCTTCATGAGGGTTGAGGGTTAATAACTGTCCCTGAACCTGGTGGTGTGGGTCCTGAGGCTCCTGTACCTCCGTCCGGATGGTTGAGGGGTGATAAATGTCCCTGAACCTGGTGGTGTGGGTCCTGAGGCTCCTGCACCTCCTTCCTGATGGTTGATGGGTAATAACTGTCCCTGTACCTGGTGGTGTGGGTCCTGAGGCTCCAGTACCTCCTTTCTGGTGTTTGAGGGGTAATACCTGTCCCTGAACCTGGTGGTGTGGGTGTCTGTACCTCCTTCCTGATGGTTGATGGGTGATAACTGTTCCTGAAGCTGGTGGTGTGGGTCCTGAGGCTCCTGTATCTCCTTCCTGATGGCTGAGGGGTAATAACTGTTCCTGAACCTGGTGGTGTGCGTCCAGAGGCTCCTGTACCTCCTTCCCGATGGTTGAGCAATAATAACTGTCCCTGAACCTGGTGGTGTGGGTCCTGAGGCTCCTGTACATCCTTCCTGATGGTTGATGGGTAATAACTGTCCCTGAACCTAGAGGTGTGGGTGTCTGTACCTCCTTCCTGATGGTTGAGGGGTGATAAATGTTACTGAACAGTGGTGTGGATCCTGAGGCACCTGTACCTCCTTCCTGATGGTTGAGGGGGTAATAATCATTCCTGAACCTGGTGGTGTGGGCATGAGGCTCCTGTACCTCCTTCCGGATGGTTGAGGTGTAATAATTGTCCCTGAACCTGGTGGTGTGGGTCCTGAGGCTGCTGTACCCCCTTCATGAGGGTTGAGGGTTAATAACTGTCCCTGAACCTGGTGGTGTGGGTCCTGAGGCTCCTGTACCTCCGTCCGGATGGTTGAGGGGTGATAAATGTCCCTGAACCTGGTGGTGTGGGTCCTGAGGCTCCTGTACCTCCTTCCTGATGGTTGATGGGTAATAACTGTCCCTGTACCTGGTGGTGTGGGTCCTGAGGCTCCAGTACCTCCTTTCTGATGTTTGAGGGGTAATACCTGTCCCTGAACCTGGTGGTGTGGGTGTCTGTACCTCCTTCCTGATGGTTGATGGGTGATAAGTGTTCCTGAACCTGGTGGTGTGGGTCCTAAGGCTCCTGTACCTCCTTCCTGATGGTTGAGGGGGTAATAACCATTCCTGAACCTGGTGGTGCGGGTCCTGAGGCTCCTGTACCTCCTTCCTGATTGTTGAGGGGTGATAACCGTCCCTGAACCTGGTGGTGTGGGTCCTGAGGCTCCTGTATCTCCTTCCTGATGGCTGAGGGGTAATAACTGTTCCTGAACCTGGTGGTGTGCGTCCAGAGGCTCCTGTACCTCCTTCCCGATGGTTGAGCAATAATAACTGTCCCTGAACCTGGTGGTGTGGGTCCTGAGGCTCCTGTACCTCCTTCCTGATGGTTGATGGGTAATACCTGTCCCTGAACCTAGAGGTGTGGGTGTCTGTACCTCCTTCCTGATGGTTGAGGGGTGATAAATGTTACTGAACAGTGGTGTGGATCCTGAGGCACCTGTACCTCCTTCCTGATGGTTGAGGGGGTAATAATCATTCCTGAACCTGGTGGTGTGGGCATGAGGCTCCTGTACCTCCTTCCGGATGGTTGAGGTGTAATAATTGTCCCTGAACCTGGTGGTGTGGGTCCTGAGGCTGCTGTACCTCCTTCATGAGGGTTGAGGGTTAATAACTGTCCCTGAACCTGGTGGTGTGGGTCCTGAGGCTCCTGTACCTCCGTCCGGATGGTTGAGGGGTGATAAATGTCCCTGAACCTGGTGGTGTGGGTCCTGAGGCTCCTGCACCTCCTTCCTGATGGTTGATGGGTAATAACTGTCCCTGTACCTGGTGGTGTGGGTCCTGAGGCTCCAGTACCTCCTTTCTGGTGTTTGAGGGGTAATACCTGTCCCTGAACCTGGTGGTGTGGGTGTCTGTACCTCCTTCCTGATGGTTGATGGGTGATAAGTGTTCCTGAACCTGGTGGTGTGGGTCCTAAGGCTCCTGTACCTCCTTCCTGATGGTTGAGGGGGTAATAACCATTCCTGAACCTGGTGGTGCGGGTCCTGAGGCTCCTGTACCTCCTTCCTGATGGTTGAGGGGTGATAACCGTCCCTGAACCTGGTGGTGTGGGTCCTGAGGCTCCTGTACCTCCTTCCCGATGGTTGAGCAATAATAACTGTCCCTGAACCTGATGGTGAGATTCCTGAGGCTTCTATACCTCCTTCCTGATGGTTGAGGGGTGTTAACTGTCCCTGAACCTGGTGGTGTGGGTCCTGAGGCTCCTGTACCTCCTTCCTGATGGATGATGTGTAATGACTGTCCCTGAACCTGGTGGTGTGGGTCCTGAGGCTCCGGTACCACCTTTCTGATGGTTGAGGGGTAATAACTGTCCCTTAACCTGGAGGTGTGGCTGTCTGTACCTCCTTCCTGATGGTTGATGGGTGATAACTGTTCCTGAACCTGGTGGTATGGCTCCTAAGGCTCCTGTACCTCCTTCCTGATGGTTGAGGGGTGATAACTGTTCCTGAACCTGGTGGTGTGAATCCTGAGGCTCCTGTACTTCCTTCCTGATGATTGAGGGGTAATAACTGTCGCTGAACCCGGTGGTGTGAGTCCTGAGGCTCCTGTAACTCCTTCTTGATGGTTGAGGGGTAATAACTATTCCTGAACACGGTGGAGTGGGTCCTGAGGCTCCGGTACCACCTTTCTGATGGTTGAGGTGTAATAACTGTCCCTGAACCTGGAGGTGTGGGTGTCTGTACCTCCTTCCTGATGGTTGAGGGGTGATAACTGTCCCTGAGCCTTGTGGTGTGGACCCTGAGGCTCCTGTACCTCCTTCCTGATGGTTGAGGGGTGATAACTGTCCCTGAGCCTGGTGGTGTGGGTTCCGAGGCTCCTGTACCTCCTTCCTGATGGTTGAGGGGTAATAACTGTCCCTGAACCAGGTGGTGTGGGTCCTGAGGCTCCGGTTCCTCCTTCCTGATGGTTGAGGGGATAACAACCATTCCTGAACTTGGTGGTGTGAGTCCTGAGGCTCCTGTACCTCCTTCCTGATGGTTGAGGGGATAACAACCATTCCTGAACTTGGTGGTGTGAGTCCTGAGGCTCCTGTACCTCCTTCCTGATGGTTGAGGGGTAATAACCATTCCTGAACCTGGTGGTGTGGCTCCTAAGGCTCCTGTACCTCCTTCCTGATGGTTGAGGGGTGATAACTGTTCCTGAACCTGGTGGTGTGGCTCCTAAGGCTCCTGCACCTCCTTCCTGATGGTTGAGGGGTTAATAACCATTCCTGAACCTGGTGGTGTGGGTCCTGAGGCTCCTGTACCTCCATCCTGATTGTTGAGGGGTGATAACCGTCCCTGAACCAGGTGGTGTCGGTCCTGAGGCTCCTGTACCTCCTTCCTGATGGCTGAGGGGTAATAACTGTCCCTGAACCTGGTGGTGTGGGTCCTCAGGCTCCGGTACCACCTTTCTGATGGTTGAGGGGTTATAACTGTCCCTGAACCTAGAGGTGTGGGTGTCTGTACCTCCTTCCTGATGGTTGATGGGTGATAACTGTTCCTGAAGCTGGTGGTGTGGGTCCTGAGGCTCCTGTATCTCCTTCCTGATGGCTGAGGGGTAATAACTGTTCCTGAACCTGGTGGTGTGCGTCCAGAGGCTCCTGTACCTCCTTCCCGATGGTTGAGCAATAATAACTGTCCCTGAACCTGGTGGTGTGGGTCCTGAGGCTCCTGTACCTCCTTCCTGATGGTTGATGTGTAATAACTGTCCCTGAACCTGGTGGTGTGGGTCCTGAGGCTCCTGTACCTCCTTCCTGATGGCTGAGGGGTAATAACTGTTCCTGAACCTGGTGGTGTGCGTCCAGAGGCTCCTGTACCTCCTTCCCGATGGTTGAGCAATAATAACTGTCCCTGAACCTGGTGGTGTGGGTCCTGAGGCTCCTGTACATCCTTCCTGATGGTTGATGGGTAATAACTGTCCCTGAACCTAGAGGTGTGGGTGTCTGTACCTCCTTCCTGATGGTTGAGGGGTGATATATGTTACTGAACAGTGGTGTGGATCCTGAGGCACCTGTACCTCCTTCCTGATGGTTGAGGGGGTAATAACCATTCCTGAACCTGGTGGTGTGGGCATGAGGCTCCTGTACCTCCTTCCGGATGGTTGAGGTGTAATAATTGTCCCTGAACCTGGTGGTGTGGCTCCTGAGGCTCCTGTACCTCCTTCCTGATGGTTGAGGGGGTAATAACCATTCCTGAACCTGGTGGTGCGGGTCCTGAGGCTCCTGTACCACCTTCCTGATGGTTGAGGGGTGATAACCGTCCCTGAACCTGGTGGTGTGGGTCCTGAGGCTCCTGTACCTCCTTCCCGATGGTTGAGCAATAATAACTGTCCCTGAACCTGATGGTGAGATTCCTGAGGCTTCTATACCTCCTTCCTGATGGTTGAGGGGTGATAACTGTCCCTGAACCTGGTGGTGTGGGTCCTGAGGCTCCTGTACCTCCTTCCTGATGGATGATGGGTAATGACTGTCCCTGAACCTGGTGGTGTGGGTCCTGAGGCTCCTGTACCTCCTTCCTGATGGTTGGGGGTGATAACTGTCCCTGAGCCTGGTGGTGTGGACCCTGAGGCACCTGTACCTCCTTCCTGATGGTTGAGGGGGTAATAACCATTCCTGAACCTGGTGGTGTGGGCATGAGGCTCCTGCACCTCCTTCCGGATGGTTGAGGTGTAACAATTGTCCCTGAACCTGGTGGTGTGGGTCCTGAGGCTCCTGTACCTCCTTCCTGATGGTTGAGGGGGTAATAACCATTCCTGAACCTGGTGGTGCGGGTCCTGAGGCTCCTGTACCTCCTTCCTGATGGTTGAGGGGTGATAACCGTCCCTGAACCTGGTGGTGTGGGTCCTGAGGCTCCTGTACCTCCTTCCCGATGGTTGAGCAATAATAACTGTCCCTGAACCTGATGGTGAGATTCCTGAAGCTTCTATACCTCCTTCCTGATGGTTGAGGGGTGATAACTGTCCCTGAACCTGGTGGTGTGGGTCCTGAGGCTCCTGTACCTCCTTCCTGATGGATGATGGGTAATGACTGTCCCTGAACCTGGTGGTGTGGGTCCTGAGGCTCCGGTACCTCCTTCCTGATGGTTGGGGGTGATAACTGTCCCTGAGCCTGGTGGTGTGGACCCTGAGGCTCCTGTACCTCCTTCCTGATGGTTGAGGGGCGATAACTGTCCGTGAACCTGGTGGTGTGGGTCCTGAGGCTCCTGTACCTCCTTCCTGATGGTTGAGGGGCGATAACTGTCCGTGAACCTGGTGGTGTGGGTGTCTGTACTTCCTTCCTGATGGCTGAGGGGTGATAACTGTCCCTGAACAAGGTGGTGTGGGTCCTGAGTCTCCGGTACCTCCTTCCTGATGGTTGAGGGGATAACAAACATTCCTGAACCCGGTGGTGTGAGTCCTGAGTCTCCAGTACCTCCTTCCTGATGGTTGAGGGGTAAAACCCATTCCTGAACCCGGTGGTGTGAGTCCTGAGGCTCCTGTACCTCCTTCCTGATGGTTGATGGGTAATAACTGTCCCTGTACCTGGTGGTGTGGGTCCTGAGGCTCCAGTACCTCCTTTCTGATGTTTGAGGGGTAATACCTGTCCCTGAACCTGGTGGTGTGGGTGTCTGTACCTCCATCCTGATGGTTGATGGGTTATAAGTGTTCCTCAACCTGGTGGTGTGGGTCCTAAGGCTCCTGTACCTCCTTCCTGATGGTTGAGGGGGTAATAACCATTCCTGAACCTGGTGGTGCGGGTCCTGAGGCTCCTGTACCTCCTTCCTGATGGTTGAGGGGTGATAACCGTCCCTGAACCTGGTGGTGTGGGTCCTGAGGCTCTTGTACCTCCTTCCCGATGGTTGAGCAATAATAACTGTCCCTGAACCTGATGGTGAGATTCCTGAGGCTTCTATACCTCCTTCCTGATGGTTGAGGGGTGATAACTGTCCCTGAACCTGGTGGTGTGGGTCCTGAGGCTCCTGTACCTCCTTCCTGATGGATGATGTGTAATGACTGTCCCTGAACCTGGTGGTGTGGGTCCTGAGGCTCCGGTACCACCTTTCTGATGGTTGAGGGGTAATAACTGTCCCTGAACCTGGAGGTGTGGGTGTCTGTACCTCCTTCCTGATGTTTGATGGGTGATAACTGTTCCTGAACCTGGTGGTATGGCTCCTAAGGCTCCTGTACCTCCTTCCTGATGGTTGAGGGCTGATAACTGTTCCTGAACCTGGTGGTGTGAATCCTGAGGCTCCTGTACTTCCTTCCTGATGATTGAGGGGTAATAACTGTCGCTGAACCCGGTGGTGTCAGTCCTGAGGCTCCTGTAACTCCTTCTTGATGGTTGAGGGGTAATAACTATTCCTGAACACGGTGGAGTGGGTCCTGAGGCTCCGGTACCACCTTTCTGATGGTTGAGGTGTAATAACTGTCCCTGAACCTGGAGGTGTGGGTGTCTGTACCTCCTTTCTGATGGTTGAGGGGTGATAACTGTCCCTGAGCCTTGTGGTGTGGACCCTGAGGCTCCTGTACCTCCTTCCTGATGGTTGAGGGGTGATAACTGTCCCTGAGCCTGGTGGTGTGGGTTCCGAGGCTCCTGTACCTCCTTCCTGATGGTTGAGGGGTAATAACTGTCCCTGAACCAGGTGGTGTGGGTCCTGAGTCTCCGGTTCCTCCTTCCTGATGGTTGAGGGGATAACAACCATTCCTGAACTTGGTGATGTGAGTCCTGAGGCTCCTGTACCTCCTTCCTGATGGTTGAGGGGATAACAACCATTCCTGAACTTGGTGGTGTGAGTCCTGAGGCTCCTGTACCTCCTTCCTGATGGTTGAGGGGTAATAACCATTCCTGAACCTGGTGGTGTGGCTCCTTATGCTCCTGTACCTCCTTCCTGATGGTTGAGGGGGTAATAACCATTCCTGAACCTGGTGGTGTGGGTCCTGAGGCTCCTGTACCTCCTTCCTGATGGTTGAGGGGTGATAACTGTTCCTGAACCTGGTGGTGTTGTTCCTAAGGCTCCTGTACCTCCTTCCTTATAGTTGAGGTGTGATAACTGTTCCTGAACCTGGTGGTGTGGCTCCTAAGGCTCCTGCACCTCCTTCCTGATGGTTGAGGGGGTAATAACCATTCCTGAACCTGGCGGTGTGGGTCCTGAGGCTCCTGTACCTCCTTCCTGATGGTTGAGGGGTGATAACCGTCCCTGAACCAGGTGGTGTCGGTCCTGAGGCTCCTGTACCTCCTTCCTGATGGCTGAGGGGTAATAACTGTTCCTGAACCTGGTGGTGTGCGTCCAGAGGCTCCTGTACCTCCTTCCCGATGGTTGAGCAATCATAACTGTCCCTGAACCTGATGGTGAGAGTCCTGAGGCTTCTATACCTCCTTCCTGATGGTTGATGGGTAATAACTGTCCCTGAACCTGGTGGTGTGGGTCCTGAGGCTCCTGTACCTCCTTCCTGATGGCTGAGGGGTAATAACTGTTCCTGAACCTGGTGGTGTGCGTCGAGCGGCTCCTGTACCTCCTTCCCGATGGTTGAGCAATAATAACTGTCCCTGAACCTGGTGGTGTGGGTCCTGAGGCTCCTGTACATCCTTCCTGATGGTTGATGGGTAATAACTGTCCCTGAACCTAGAGGTGTGGGTGTCTGTACCTCCTTCCTGATGGTTGAGGGGTGATAAATGTTACTGAACACTGGTGTGGATCCTGAGGCACCTGTACCTCCTTCCTGATGGCTGAGGGGGTAATAACCATTCCTGAACCTGGTGGTGTGCGTCCAGAGGCTCCTGTACCTCCTTCCCGATGGTTGAGCAATAATAACTGTCCCTGAACCTGGTGGTGTGGGTCCTGAGGCTCCTGTACATCGTTCCTGATGGTTGATAGGTAATAACTGTCCCTGAACCTAGAGGTGTGGGTGTCTGTACCTCCTTCCTGATGGTTGAGGGGTGATAAATGTTACTGAACACTGGTGTGGATCCTGAGGCACCTGTACCTCCTTCCTGATGGTTGAGTGGGTAATAACTGTTCCTGAACCTGGTGGTGTGCGTCCAGAGGCTCCTGTACCTCCTTCCGGATGGTTGAGGTGTAATAATTGTCCCTGAACCTGGTGGTGTGGGTCCTGAGGCTCCTGTACCTCCTTCCTAATGGTTGAAGGGGTAATAACCATTCCTGAACCTGGTGGTGCGGGTCCTGAGGCTCCTGTACCTCCCTCCTGATGGTTGAGGGGTGATAACCGTCCCTGAACCTGGTGGTGTGGGTCCTGAGGCTCCTGTACCTCCTTCCCGATGGTTGAGCAATAATAACTGTCCCTGAACCTGATGGTGAGATTCCTGAGGCTTCTATACCTCCTTCCTGATGGTTGAGGGGTGATAACTGTCCCTGAACCTGGTGGTGTGGGTCCTGAGGCTCCTGTACCTCCTTCCTGATGGATGATGGGTAATGACTGTCCCTGAACCTGGTGGTGTGGGTCCTGAGGCTCCGGTACCACCTTTCTGATGGTTGAGGGGTAATAACTGTCCCTGAACCTGGGGGTGTGGGTGTCTGTACCTCCTTCCTGATGGTTGGGGGTGATAACTGTCCCTGAGCCTGGTGGTGTGGACCCTGAGGCTCCTGTACCTCCTTCCTGATGGTTGAGGGGCGATAACTGTCCGTGAACCTGGTGGTGTGGGTGTCTGTACTTCCTTCCTGATGGCTGAGGGGTGATAACTGTCCCTGAACAAGGTGGTGTGGGTCCTGAGGCTCCGGTACCTCCTTCCTGATGGTTGATGGGGTTATAACAATTACTGAACCCGGTGGTGTGAGTCCTGAGGCTCCTGTACCTCCTTCCTGATGGCTGAGGGGTAATAACCATTCCTGAACCCAGTGATGTGGGTCCTGAGTCTCCTGTACCTCCTTCCTGATGATTGAGGGGTAATAACTGTCGCTAAACCCGGTGGTGTGAGTCCTGAGGCTCCTGTAACTCCTTCTTGATGGTTGAGGGGTAATAACTATTCCTGAACACGGTGGAGTGGGTCCTGAGGCTCCGGTACCACCTTTCTGATGGTTGAGGTGTAGTAACTGTCCCTGAACCTGGCGGTGTGGGTGTCTGTACCTCCTTCCTGATGGTTGATGGGTGATAACTGTCCCTGAGCCTTGTGGTGTGGACCCTGAGGCTCCTGTACCTCCTTCCTGATGGTTGAGGGGTGATAACTGTCCCTGAACCTGTTGGTGTGGGTCCTGAGGCTCCGGTATCACCTTTCTGATTGTTGAGGGGTAATAACTGTCCCTGAACCTAGAGGTGTGGGTGTCTGTACCTCCTTCCTGATGGTTGATGGGTGATAACTGTTCCTGAAGCTGGTGGTGTGGGTCCTGAGGCTCCTGTATCTCCTTCCTGATGGCTGAGGGGTAATAACTGTTCCTGAACCTGGTGGTGTGCGTCCAGAGGCTCCTGTACCTCCTTCCCGATGGTTGAGCAATAATAACTGTCCCTGAACCTGGTGGTGTGGGTCCTGAGGCTCCTGTACCTCCTTCCTGATGGTTGATGGGTAATAACTGTCCCTGAACCTGGTGGTGTGGGTCCTGAGGCTCCTGTACCTCCTTCCTGATGGCTGAGGGGTAATAACTGTTCCTGAACCTGGTGGTGTGCGTCGAGAGGCTCCTGTACCTCCTTCCCGATGGTTGAGCAATAATAACTGTCCCTGAACCTGGTGGTGTGGGTCCTGAGGCTCCTGTACATCCTTCCTGATGGTTGATGGGTAATAACTGTCCCTGAACCTAGAGGTGTGGGTGTCTGTACCTCCTTCCTGATGGTTGAGGGGTGATAAATGTTACTGAACACTGGTGTGGATCCTGAGGCACCTGTACCTCCTTCCTGATGGTTGAGGGGGTAATAACTGTTCCTGAACCTGGTGGTGTGCGTCCAGAGGCTCCTGTACCTCCTTCCGGATGGTTGAGGTGTAATAATTGTCCCTGAACCTGGTGGTGTGGGTCCTGAGGCTCCTGTACCTCCTTCCTGATGGTTGAGGGGGTAATAACCATTCCTGAACCTGGTGGTGCGGGTCCTGAGGCTCCTGTACCACCTTCCTGATGGTTGAGGGGTGATAACCGTCCCTGAACCTGGTGGTGTGGGTCCTGAGGCTCCTGTACCTCCTTCCCGATGGTTGAGCAATAATAACTGTCCCTGAACCTGATGGTGAGATTCCTGAGGCTTCTATACCTCCTTCCTGATAGTTGAGGGGTGATAACTGTCCCTGAACCTGGTGGTGTGGGTCCTGAGGCTCCTGTACCTCCTTCCTGATGGATGATGGGTAATGACTGTCCCTGAACCTGGTGGTGTGGGTCCTGAGGCTCCGGTACCACCTTTCTGATGGTTGAGGGGTAATAACTGTCCCTGAACCTGGAGGTGTGGGTGTCTGTACCTCCTTCCTGATGGTTGGGGGTGATAACTGTCCCTGAGCCTGGTGGTGTGGACCCTGAGGCTCCTGTACCTCCTTCCTGATGGTTGAGGGGCGATAACTGTCCGTGAACCTGGTGGTGTGGGTCCTGAGGCTCCTGTACCTCCTTCCTGATGGTTGAGGGGCGATAACTGTCCGTGAACCTGGTGGTGTGGGTGTCTGTACTTCCTTCCTGATGGCTGAGGGGTGATAACTGTCCCTGAACAAGGTGGTGTGGGTCCTGAGGCTCCGGTACCTCCTTCCTGATGGTTGAGGGGATAACAAACATTCCTGAACCCGGTGGTGTGAGTCCTGAGTCTCCAGTACCTCCTTCCTGATGGTTGAGGGGTAATACCCATTCCTGTATACGGTGATGTGGGTCCTGAGGCTCCGGTACCTCCTTCCTGATGGTTGATGGGGTTATAACAATTACTGAACCCGGTGGTGTGAGTCCTGAGGCTCCTGTACCTCCTTCCTGATGGCTGAGGGGTAATAACCATTCCTGAACCCAGTGATGTGGGTCCTGAGTCTCCTGTACCTCCTTCCTGATGATTGAGGGGTAATAACTGTCGCTGAACCCGGTGGTGTGAGTCCTGAGGCTCCTGTAACTCCTTCTTGATGGTTGAGGGGTAATAACTATTCCTGAACACGGTGGAGTGGGTCCTGAGGCTCCGGTACCACCTTTCTGATGGTTGAGGTGTAATAACTGTCCCTGAACCTGGCGGTGTGGGTGTCTGTACCTCCTTCCTGATGGTTGATGGGTGATAACTGTTCCTGAAGCTGGTGGTGTGGGTCCTGAGGCTCCTGTATCACCTTCCTGATGGCTGAGGGGTAATAACTGTTCCTGAACCTGGTGGTGTGCGTCCAGAGGCTCCTGTACCTCCTTCCCGATGGTTGAGCAAATAATAACTGTCCCTGAACCTGGTGGTGTGGGTCCTGAGGCTCCTGTACCTCCTTCCTGATGGTTGATGGGTAATAACTGTCCCTGAACCTGGTGGTGTGGGTCCTGAGGCTCCTGTACCTCCTTCCTGATGGCTGAGGGGTAATAACTGTTCCTGAACCTGGTGGTGTGCGTCCAGAGGCTCCTGTACCTCCTTCCCGATGGTTGAGCAATAATAACTGTCCCTGAACCTGGTGGTGTCGGTCCTGAGGCTCCTGTACCTCCTTCCTGATGGTTGATGGGTAATAACTGTCCCTGAACCTAGAGGTGTGGGTGTCTGTACCTCCTTCCTGATGGTTGAGGGGTGATAAATGTTACTGAACAGTGGTGTGCATCCTGAGGCACCTGTACCTCCTTCCTGATGGTTGAGGGGGTAATAACCATTCCTGAACCTGGTGGTGTGGGCATGAGGCTCCTGTAACTCCTTCCGGATGGTTGAGGTGTAATAATTGTCCCTGAACCAGGTGGTGTGGGTCCTGAGGCTGCTGTACCTCCTTCATGAGGGTTGAGGGGTAATAACTGTCCCTGAACCTGGTGGTGTGGGTCCTGAGGCTCCTGTACCTCCGTCCGGATGGTTGAGGGGTGATAAATGTCCCTGAACCTGGTGGTGTGGGTCCTGAGGCTCCTGTACCTCCTTCCTGATGGTTGATGGGTAATAACTGTCCCTGAACCTGGTGGTGTGAGTCCTGTGGCTCCAGTACCTCCTTTCTGATGTTTGAGGGGTAATACCTGTCCCTGAACCTGGTGGTGTGGGTGTCTGTACTTCCTTCCTGATGGTTGAGGGGTGATAACTGTTCCTGAACCTGGTGGTGCGTGTCCTTATGCTCCTGCACCTCCGTCCTGATGGTTGAGGGGTGATAACTGTCCCTGAACATGGTGGTGTGGGTGTCTGTACCTCCTTCCTGATGGTTGATGGGTGATAACTGTTCCTGACCCTCGTGGTATGTGTCCTAAGGATCCGGTACCTCCTTCCTTATGTTTGAGGGGTGATAACTGTTCCTGAACCTGTTGGTGTGGGTCCTAAGTCTCCTGTACCTCCTTCCTGATGGTTGAGGGGGTAATAACCATTCCTGATCCTGGTGGTGTGGGTCCAGAGGCTCCTGTACCTCCTTCCTGATGGTTGAGGGGGATAACTGTCCCTGAACCTGGTGGTGCGGGTCCTGAGGCTCCTGTACCTCCTTCCTGATGGCTGACGCGTGATAACTGTCCCTGAACCTGGTGGTGTGGGTCCTGAGGCTCCTTTACTTCCTTCCTGATGGTTGAGTGGTGATAACTGTTCCTGAACCT
This sequence comes from Hypanus sabinus, assembly GCF_030144855.1. Taxonomy (NCBI): domain Eukaryota; kingdom Metazoa; phylum Chordata; class Chondrichthyes; order Myliobatiformes; family Dasyatidae; genus Hypanus; species Hypanus sabinus. The sequence goes on from NW_026779001.1 coordinate 839,327, forward strand.
GGTGGAGTGAATCCTGAGGCTCCTGTACTTCCTTCCTGATGGTTGAGGGGCAATAACTGTCCCGGAACCTGGTGGTGTGGGTCCTTATGCTCCTGTACCTCCGTCTTGATGGTTGAGGGGTGATAACTGTTCCTGAACCTGCTGGTGTGGTTCGTAAGTCTCCTGTATCTCCATCCTTATGTTTGAGGGGTGATAATTGTTCCTGGACCTGCTGGTGTGGGTCCTAATGCTCCTGTAACTCCTTCCTGATGGTTTAGGGGTGATAACTGTCCCTAAACCTGGTGGTGCGGGTCCTGAGGCTCCTGAACCTTCCTGATGGCTGAGAGGAGATAACTGTTCCCGAACCCGGTGGTGAGTGTCCTGAGGCACCGGTACCTCCTTCCTGATGGTTGAGGGGCAATAACTGTCCCTGAACCTGGTGGTGAGGGTCCTGTGGTCCTGTACCTCCTTCCTGATGGTTGAGGGGTGATAACCGTTCCTAAACCTGGTGGTGTGGGTCCTGAGGCTCCTGTACCTCCTTCCTGATGGTTGATGGGTAATAACTGTCCCTGAACCTAGAGGTGTGGGTGTCTGTACCTCCTTCCTGATGGTTGAGGGGTGATAAATGTTACTGAACAGTGGTGTGGATCCTGAGGCACCTGTACCTCCTTCCTGATGGTTGAGGGGGTAATAACCATTCCTGAACCTGGTGGTGTGGGCATGAGGCTCCTGTACCTCCTTCCGGATGGTTGAGGTGTAATAATTGTCCCTGAACCTGGTGGTGTGGGTCCTGAGGCTGCTGTACCTCCTTCATGAGGGTTGAGGGGTAATAACTGTCCCTGAAACTGGTGGTGTGGGTCCTGAGGCTCCTGTACCTCCGTCCGGATGGTTGAGGGGTGATAAATGTCCCTGAACCTGGTGGTGTGGGTCCTGAGGCTCCTGTACCTCCTTCCTGATGGTTGATGGGTAATAACTGTCCCTGTGCCTGGTGGTGTGGGTCCTGAGGCTCCAGTACCTCCTTTCTGATGTTTGAGGGGTAATACCTGTCCCTGAACCTGGTGGTGTGGGTGTCTGTACCTCCTTCCTGATGGTTGATGGGTGATAACTGTTCCTGAACCTGGTGGTGTGGGTCCTAAGGCTCCTGTACCTTCTTCCTGATGGTTGAGGGGGTAATAACCATTCCTGAACCTGGTGGTGCGGGTCCTGAGGCTCCTGTACCTCCTTCCTGATGGTTGAGGGGTGATAACCGTCCCTGAACCTGGTGGTGTGGGTCCTGAGGCTCCTGTACCTCCTTCCCGATGGTTGAGCAATAATAACTGTCCCTGAACCTGATGGTGAGATTCCTGAGGCTTCTATACCTCCTTCCTGATGGTTGAGGGGTGATAACTGTCCCTGAACCTGGTGGTGTGGGTCCTGAGGCTCCTGTACCTCCTTCCTGATGGATGATGGGTAATGACTGTCCCTGAACCTGGTGGTGTGGGTCCTGAGGCTCCGGTACACCTTTCTGATGGTTGAGGGGTAATAACTGTCCCTGAACCTGGAGGTGTGGGTGTCTGTACCTCCTTCCTGATGGTTGATGGGTGATAACTGTTCCTGAACCTGGTGGTATGGCTCCTAAGCCTCCTGTACCTCCTTCCTGATGGTTGAGGGGTGATAACTGTTCCTGAACCTGGTGGTGTGAATCCTGAGGCTCCTGTACTTCCTTCCTGATGATTGAGGGGTAATAACTGTCGCTGAACCCGGTGGTGTGAGTCCTGAGGCTCCTGTAACTCCTTCTTGATGGTTGAGGGGTAATAACTATTCCTGAACACGGTGGAGTGGGTCCTGAGGCTCCGGTACCACCTTTCTGATGGTTGAGGTGTAATAACTGTCCCTGAACCTGGAGGTGTGGGTGTCTGTACCTCCTTCCTGATGGTTGAGGGGTGATTACTGTCCCTGAGCCTTGTGGTGTGGACCCTGAGGCTCCTGTACCTCCTTCCTGATGGTTGAGGGGTGATAACTGTCCCTGAGCCTGGTGGTGTGGGTTCCGAGGCTCCTGTACCTCCTTCCTGATGGTTCAGGGGTAATAACTGTCCCTGAACCAGGTGGTGTGGGTCCTGAGGCTCCGGTTCCTCCTTCCTGATGGTTGAGGGGATAACAACCATTCCTGAACTTGGTGGTGTGAGTCCTGAGGCTCCTGTACCTCCTTCCTGATGGTTGAGGGGATAACAACCATTCCTGAACCTGGTGGTGTGGCTCCTTATGCTCCTGTACCTCCTTCCTGATGGTTGAGGGGGTAATAACCATTCCTGAACCTGGTGGTGTGGGTCCTGAGGCTCCTGTACCTCCTTCCAGATGGTTGAGGGGTGATAACTGTTCCTGAACCTGGTGGTGTTGTTCCTAAGGCTCCTGTACCTCCTTCCTTATAGTTGAGGTGTGATAACTGTTCCTGAACCTGGTGGTGTGGCTCCTAAGGCTCCTGCACCTCCTTCCTGATGGTTGAGGGGGTAATAACCATTCCTGAACCTGGTGGTGTGGGTCCTGTGACTCCTGTACCTCCTTCCTGATGGTTGAGGGGTGATAACCGTCCCTGAACCAGGTGGTGTCGGTCCTGAGGCTCCTGTACCTCCTTCCTGATGGCTGAGGGGTAATAACTGTTCCTGAACCTGGTGGTGTGCGTCCAGAGGCTCCTGTACCTCCTTCCCGATGGTTGAGCAATCATAACTGTCCCTGAACCTGATGGTGAGAGTCCTGAGGCTTCTATACCTCCTTCCTGATGGTTGAGGGGTGGTAACTGTCCCTGAACCTGGTGGTGTGGGTCCTGAGGCTCCTGTACCTACTTCCTGATGGTTGATGGGTAATAACTGTCCCTGAACCTGTTGGTGTGGGTACTGAGGCTCCGGTACCAACTTTCTGATTGTTGAGGGGTAATAACTGTCCCTGAACCTAGAGGTGTGGGTGTCTGTACCTCCTTCCTGATGGTTGATGGGTGATAACTGTTCCTGAAGCTGGTGGTGTGGGTCCTGAGGCTCCTGTATCTCCTTCCTGATGGCTGAGGGGTAATAACTGTTCCTGAACCTGGTGGTGTGCGTCCAGAGGCTCCTGTACCTCCTTCCCGATGGTTGAGCAATAATAACTGTCCCTGAACCTGGTGGTGTGGGTCCTGAGGCTCCTGTACCTCCTTCCTGATGGTTGATGGGTAATAACTGTCCCTGAACCTGGTGGTGTGGGTCCTGAGGCTCCTGTACCTCCTTCCTGATGGCTGAGGGGTAATAACTGTTCCTGAACCTGGTGGTGTGCGTCGAGAGGCTCCTGTACCTCCTTCCCGATGGTTGAGCAATAATAACTGTCCCTGAACCTGGTGGTGTGGGTCCTGAGGCTCCTGTACATCCTTCCTGATGGTTGCTGGGTAATAACTGTCCCTGAACCTAGAGGTGTGGGTGTCTGTACCTCCTTCCTGATGGTTGAGGGGTGATAAATGTTACTGAACACTGGTGTGGATCCTGAGGCACCTGTACCTCCTTCCTGATGGTTGAGGGGGTAATAACCATTCCTGAACCTGGTGGTGTGGGTCCTGAGGCTCCTGTACATCCTTCCTGATGGTTGATGGGTAATAATTGTCCCTGAACCTGGTGGTGTGGGTCCTGAGGCTCCTGTACCTCCTTCCTGATGGTTGAGGGGGTAATAACCATTCCTGAACCTGGTGGTGCGGGTCCTGAGGCTCCTGTACCTCCTTCCTGATGGTTGAGGGGTGATAACCGTCCCTGAACCTGGTGGTGTGGGTCCTGAGGCTCCTGTACCTCCTTCCCGATGGTTGAGCAATAATAACTGTCCCTGAACCTGATGGTGAGATTCCTGAGGCTTCTATACCTCCTTCCTGATGGTTGAGGGGTGATAACTGTCCCTGAACCTGGTGGTGTGGGTCCTGAGGCTCCTGTACCTCCTTCCTGATGGATGATGGGTAATGACTGTCCCTGAACCTGGTGCTGTGGGTCCTGAGGCTCCGGTACCACCTTTCTGATGGTTGAGGGGTAATAACTGTCCCTGAACCTGGAGGTGTGGGTGTCTGTACCTCCTTCCTGATGGTTGGGGGTGATAACTGTCCCTGAGCCTGGTGGTGTGGACCCTGAGGCTCCTGTACCTCCTTCCTGATGGTTGAGGGGCGATAACTGTCCGTGAACCTGGTGGTGTGGGTCCTGAGGCTCCTGTACCTCCTTCCTGATGGTTGAGGGTCGATAACTGTCCGTGAACCTGGTGGTGTGGGTGTCTGTACTTCCTTCCTGATGGCTGAGGGGTGATAACTGTCCCTGAACAAGGTGGTGTGGGTCCTGAGGCTCCGGTACCTCCTTCCTGATGGTTGAGGGGATAACAAACATTCCTGAACCCGGTGGTGTGAGTCCTGAGTCTCCAGTACCTCCTTCCTGATGGTTGAGGGGTAATACCCATTCCTGTACACGGTGATGTGGGTCCTGAGGCTCCGGTACCTCCTTCCTGATGGTTGATGGGGTTATAACAATTACTGAACCCGGTGGTGTGAGTCCTGAGGCTCCTGTACCTCCTTCCTGATGGCTGAGGGGTAATAACCATTCCTGAACCCAGTGATGTGGGTCCTGAGTCTCCTGTACCTCCTTCCTGATGATTGAGGGGTAATAACTGTCGCTGAACCCGGTGGTGTGAGTCCTGAGGCTCCTGTAACTCCTTCTTGATGGTTGAGGGGTAATAACTATTCCTGAACACGGTGGAGTGGGTCCTGAGGCTCCGGTACCACCTTTCTGATGGTTGAGGTGTAATAACTGTCCCTGAACCTGGCGGTGTGGGTGTCTGTACCTCCTTCCTGATGGTTGATGGGTGATAACTGTTCCTGAAGCTGGTGGTGTGGGTCCTGAGGCTCCTGTATCACCTTCCTGATGGCTGAGGGGTAATAACTGTTCCTGAACCTGGTGGTGTGCGTCCAGAGGCTCCTGTACCTCCTTCCCGATGGTTGAGCAAATAATAACTGTCCCTGAACCTGGTGGTGTGGGTCCTGAGGCTCCTGTACCTCCTTCCTGATGGTTGATGGGTAATAACTGTCCCTGAACCTGGTGGTGTGGGTCCTGAGGCTCCTGTACCTCCTTCCTGATGGCTGAGGGGTAATAACTGTTCCTGAACCTGGTGGTGTGCGTCCAGAGGCTCCTGTACCTCCTTCCCGATGGTTGAGCAATAATAACTGTCCCTGAACCTGGTGGTGTCGGTCTTGAGGCTCCTGTACCTCCTTCCTGATGGTTGATGGGTAATAACTGTCCCTGAACCTAGAGGTGTGGGTGTCTGTACCTCCTTCCTGATGGTTGAGGGGTGATAAATGTTACTGAACAGTGGTGTGGATCCTGAGGCACCTGTACCTCCTTCCTGATGGTTGAGGGGGTAATAACCATTCCTGAACCTGGTGGTGTGGGCATGAGGCTCCTGTACCTCCTTCCGGATGGTTGAGGTGTAATAATTGTCCCTGAACCTGGTGGTGTGTGTCCTGAGGCTGCTGTACCTCCTTCATGAGGGTTGAGGGGTAATAACTGTCCCTGAACCTGGTGGTGTGGGTCCTGAGGCTCCTGTACCTCCGTCCGGATGGTTGAGGGGTGATAAATGTCCCTGAACCTGGTGGTGTGGGTCCTGAGGCTCCTGTACCTCCTTCCTGATGATTGATGGGTAATAACTGTCCCTGAACCTGGTGGTGTGGGTCCTGAGGCTCCAGTACCTCCTTTCTGATGTTTGAGGGGTAATACCTGTCCCTGAACCTGGTGGTGTGGGTGTCTGTACTTCCTTCCTGATGGTTGAGGGGTGATAACTGTTCCTGAACCTGGTGGTGTGGGTCCTTATGCTCCTGCACCTCCGTCCTGATGGTTGAGGGGTGATAACTGTCCCTGAACATGGTGGTGTGGGTGTCTGTACCTCCTTCCTGATGGTTGATGGGTGATAACTGTTCCTGACCCTCGTGGTATGTGTCCTAAGGATCCGGTACCTCCTTCCTGATGGTTGAGGGGTGATAACCATTCCTAAACCTGGTGGTGTGGTTCCTAAGCCTCCTGTACCTCCTTCCTTATGTTTGAGGGGTGATAACTGTTCCTGAACCTGTTGGTGTGGGTCCTAAGTCTCCTGTACCTCCTTCCTGATGGTTGAGGGGGTAATAACCATTCCTGATCCTGGTGGTGTGGGTCCAGAGGCTCCTGTACCTCCTTCCTGATGGTTGAGGGGGATAACTGTCCCTGAACCTGGTGGTGCGGGTCCTGAGGCTCCTGTACCTCCTTCCTGATGGCTGACGCGTGATAACTGTCCCTGAACCTGGTGGTGTGGGTCCTGAGGCTCCTGTACTTCCTTCCTGATGGTTGAGTGGTGATAACTGTTCCTGAACCTGGTGGAGTGAATCCTGAGGCTCCTGTACTTCCTTCCTGATGGTTGAGGGGCAATAACTGTCCCGGAACCTGGTGGTGTGGGTCCTTATGCTCCTGTACCTCCGTCTTGATGGTTGAGGGGTGATAACTGTTCCTGAACCTGCTGGTGTGGTTCGTAAGTCTCCTGTATCTCCATCCTTATGTTTGAGGGGTGATAATTGTTCCTGGACCTGCTGGTGTGGGTCCTAATGCTCCTGTAACTCCTTCCTGATGGTTTAGGGGTGATAACTGTCCCTAAACCTGGTGGTGCGGGTCCTGAGGCTCCTGAACCTTCCTGATGGCTGAGAGGAGATAACTGTTCCCGAACCCGGTGGTGAGTGTCCTGAGGCACCGGTACCTCCTTCCTGATGGTTGAGGGGTAATAACTGTCCCTGAACCTGGTGGTGAGGGTCCTGTGGTCCTGTACCTCCTTCCTGATGGTTGAGGGGTGATAACCGTTCCTAAACCTGGTGGTGTGGGTCCTGAGGCTCCTGTACCTCCTTCCTGATGTTTGAGGGGTAATAACTGTCCCTGAACCTGGTGGTGTGAGTCCTGAGTCTCCTGTACCTCCTTCATGATGGTTGAGTGGTGATAACTGTCCCTGAACCTGGTGGTGTGGGTCCTGAGTCTCCTGTACCTCCTTCCTGATGGTTGAGGGGTGATAACTGTCCCTGAACCTGGTGGTGTGGGTCCTGAGGCTCCTGTACCTCCTTCCTGATGGTTCAGTTGTAATAATTGTCCCTGAACCTGGTGGTGTGAGTCCTGAGGCTCCTGTACTTCCTTCCTGATGGTTGAGGGGTGATAACCATTCCTAAACCTGGTGGTGTGAATCCTGAGGCTCCTGTACTTCCTTCCTGATGGTTGAGGGGCAATAACTGTCCCGGAACCTGGTGGTGCGGGTCCTGAGGCTCCTGTACCTCCGTCCTGATGGTTGAGGGGTGATAACTGTTCCTGAACCTGGTGCTGTTAATCCTGAGGCTCCTGTACTTCCTTCCTGATGTTTGAGGGGTGATAACTATTCCTGAACCTGGTGGTGCGAGTCCTTATGCTCCTGCACCTCCGTCCTGATGGTTGAGGGGTGATAACTGTCCCTGAACCTGGTGGTATGAGTCCTGAGGCTTCTATACCTCCTTCCTGATGGTTGAGGGGTGATAACTGTCCCTGAACCTGGTGGTGTGGGTCCTGAGGCTCCTGTACCTCCTTTCCGATGGTTGAGGGGTAATACCTGTCCCTGAACATGGTGGTGTGGGTGTCTGTACCTCCTTCCTGATGGTTGATGGGTGATAACTGTTCCTGACCCTGGTGGTATGTGTCCTAAGGATCCGGTAGCTCCTTCCTGATGGTTGAGGGGTGATATCTTTTCCTGAACCTGGTGGTGTGGGTCCTAAGGATCCGGTACCTGCTTCCTGATGGTTGAGGGGTGATAACTGTTCCTGAACCTGGTGGTGTAGGTCCTAATGCCCCTGTAACTCCTTCCTGATGGTCGAGGGGTGATAACTGTTCCTCAATCTGGTGGTGTGGCTCTTGTGGCTCTGTACCTCCGCTCTGTACCTCCTTCCTGATGGTTGAGCAATAATAACTGTCCCTGAACCTGATGGTGAGATTCCTGAGGCTTCTATACCTCCTTCCTGATGGTTGAGGGGTGATAACTGTCCCTGAACCTGGTGGTGTGGGTCCTGAGGCTCCTGTACCTCCTTCCTGATGGATGATGGGTAATGACTGTCCCTGAACCTGGTGCTGTGGGTCCTGAGGCTCCGGTACCACCTTTCTGATGGTTGAGGGGTAATAACTGTCCCTGAACCTGGAGGTGTGGGTGTCTGTACCTCCTTCCTGATGGTTGGGGGTGATAACTGTCCCTGAGCCTGGTGGTGTGGACCCTGAGGCTCCTGTACCTCCTTCCTGATGGTTGAGGGGCGATAACTGTCCGTGAACCTGGTGGTGTGGGTCCTGAGGCTCCTGTACCTCCTTCCTGATGGTTGAGGGTCGATAACTGTCCGTGAACCTGGTGGTGTGGGTGTCTGTACTTCCTTCCTGATGGCTGAGGGGTGATAACTGTCCCTGAACAAGGTGGTGTGGGTCCTGAGGCTCCGGTACCTCCTTCCTGATGGTTGAGGGGATAACAAACATTCCTGAACCCGGTGGTGTGAGTCCTGAGTCTCCAGTACCTCCTTCCTGATGGTTGAGGGGTAATACCCATTCCTGTACACGGTGATGTGGGTCCTGAGGCTCCGGTACCTCCTTCCTGATGGTTGATGGGGTTATAACAATTACTGAACCCGGTGGTGTGAGTCCTGAGGCTCCTGTACCTCCTTCCTGATGGCTGAGGGGTAATAACCATTCCTGAACCCAGTGATGTGGGTCCTGAGTCTCCTGTACCTCCTTCCTGATGATTGAGGGGTAATAACTGTCGCTGAACCCGGTGGTGTGAGTCCTGAGGCTCCTGTAACTCCTTCTTGATGGTTGAGGGGTAATAACTATTCCTGAACACGGTGGAGTGGGTCCTGAGGCTCCGGTACCACCTTTCTGATGGTTGAGGTGTAATAACTGTCCCTGAACCTGGCGGTGTGGGTGTCTGTACCTCCTTCCTGATGGTTGATGGGTGATAACTGTTCCTGAAGCTGGTGGTGTGGGTCCTGAGGCTCCTGTATCACCTTCCTGATGGCTGAGGGGTAATAACTGTTCCTGAACCTGGTGGTGTGCGTCCAGAGGCTCCTGTACCTCCTTCCCGATGGTTGAGCAAATAATAACTGTCCCTGAACCTGGTGGTGTGGGTCCTGAGGCTCCTGTACCTCCTTCCTGATGGTTGATGGGTAATAACTGTCCCTGAACCTGGTGGTGTGGGTCCTGAGGCTCCTGTACCTCCTTCCTGATGGCTGAGGGGTAATAACTGTTCCTGAACCTGGTGGTGTGCGTCCAGAGGCTCCTGTACCTCCTTCCCGATGGTTGAGCAATAATAACTGTCCCTGAACCTGGTGGTGTCGGTCTTGAGGCTCCTGTACCTCCTTCCTGATGGTTGATGGGTAATAACTGTCCCTGAACCTAGAGGTGTGGGTGTCTGTACCTCCTTCCTGATGGTTGAGGGGTGATAAATGTTACTGAACAGTGGTGTGGATCCTGAGGCACCTGTACCTCCTTCCTGATGGTTGAGGGGGTAATAACCATTCCTGAACCTGGTGGTGTGGGCATGAGGCTCCTGTACCTCCTTCCGGATGGTTGAGGTGTAATAATTGTCCCTGAACCTGGTGGTGTGTGTCCTGAGGCTGCTGTACCTCCTTCATGAGGGTTGAGGGGTAATAACTGTCCCTGAACCTGGTGGTGTGGGTCCTGAGGCTCCTGTACCTCCGTCCGGATGGTTGAGGGGTGATAAATGTCCCTGAACCTGGTGGTGTGGGTCCTGAGGCTCCTGTACCTCCTTCCTGATGATTGATGGGTAATAACTGTCCCTGAACCTGGTGGTGTGGGTCCTGAGGCTCCAGTACCTCCTTTCTGATGTTTGAGGGGTAATACCTGTCCCTGAACCTGGTGGTGTGGGTGTCTGTACTTCCTTCCTGATGGTTGAGGGGTGATAACTGTTCCTGAACCTGGTGGTGTGGGTCCTTATGCTCCTGCACCTCCGTCCTGATGGTTGAGGGTTGATAACTGTCCCTGAACATGGTGGTGTGGGTGTCTGTACCTCCTTCCTGATGGTTGATGGGTGATAACTGTTCCTGACCCTCGTGGTATGTGTCCTAAGGATCCGGTACCTCCTTCCTGATGGTTGAGGGGTGATAACCATTCCTAAACCTGGTGGTGTGGTTCCTAAGCCTCCTGTACCTCCTTCCTTATGTTTGAGGGGTGATAACTGTTCCTGAACCTGTTGGTGTGGGTCCTAAGTCTCCTGTACCTCCTTCCTGATGGTTGAGGGGGTAATAACCATTCCTGATCCTGGTGGTGTGGGTCCAGAGGCTCCTGTACCTCCTTCCTGATGGTTGAGGGGGATAACTGTCCCTGAACCTGGTGGTGCGGGTCCTGAGGCTCCTGTACCTCCTTCCTGATGGCTGACGCGTGATAACTGTCCCTGAACCTGGTGGTGTGGGTCCTGAGGCTCCTGTACTTCCTTCCTGATGGTTGAGTGGTGATAACTGTTCCTGAACCTGGTGGAGTGAATCCTGAGGCTCCTGTACTTCCTTCCTGATGGTTGAGGGGCAATAACTGTCCCGGAACCTGGTGGTGTGGGTCCTTATGCTCCTGTACCTCCGTCTTGATGGTTGAGGGGTGATAACTGTCCCTAAACCTGGTGGTGCGGGTCCTGAGGCTCCTGAACCTTCCTGATGGCTGAGAGGAGATAACTGTTCCCGAACCCGGTGGTGAGTGTCCTGAGGCACCGGTACCTCCTTCCTGATGGTTGAGGGGTAATAACTGTCCCTGAACCTGGTGGTGAGGGTCCTGTGGTCCTGTACCTCCTTCCTGATGGTTGAGGGGTGATAACCGTTCCTAAACCTGGTGGTGTGGGTCCTGAGGCTCCTGTACCTCCTTCCTGATGTTTGAGGGGTAATAACTGTCCCTGAACCTGGTGGTGTGAGTCCTGAGTCTCCTGTACCTCCTTCATGATGGTTGAGTGGTGATAACTGTCCCTGAACCTGGTGGTGTGGGTCCTGAGTCTCCTGTACCTCCTTCCTGATGGTTGAGGGGTGATAACTGTCCCTGAACCTGGTGGTGTGGGTCCTGAGGCTCCTGTACCTCCTTCCTGATGGTTCAGTTGTAATAATTGTCCCTGAACCTGGTGGTGTGAGTCCTGAGGCTCCTGTACTTCCTTCCTGATGGTTGAGGGGTGATAACCATTCCTAAACCTGGTGGTGTGAATCCTGAGGCTCCTGTACTTCCTTCCTGATGGTTGAGGGGCAATAACTGTCCCGGAACCTGGTGGTGCGGGTCCTGAGGCTCCTGTACCTCCGTCCTGATGGTTGAGGGGTGATAACTGTTCCTGAACCTGGTGCTGTTAATCCTGAGGCTCCTGTACTTCCTTCCTGATGTTTGAGGGGTGATAACTATTCCTGAACCTGGTGGTGCGAGTCCTTATGCTCCTGCACCTCCGTCCTGATGGTTGAGGGGTGATAACTGTCCCTGAACCTGGTGGTATGAGTCCTGAGGCTTCTATACCTCCTTCCTGATGGTTGAGGGGTGATAACTGTCCCTGAACCTGGTGGTGTGGGTCCTGAGGCTCCTGTACCTCCTTTCCGATGGTTGAGGGGTAATACCTGTCCCTGAACATGGTGGTGTGGGTGTCTGTACCTCCTTCCTGATGGTTGATGGGTGATAACTGTTCCTGACCCTGGTGGTATGTGTCCTAAGGATCCGGTAGCTCCTTCCTGATGGTTGAGGGGTGATATCTTTTCCTGAACCTGGTGGTGTGGGTCCTAAGGATCCGGTACCTGCTTCCTGATGGTTGAGGGGTGATAACTGTTCCTGAACCTGGTGGTGTAGGTCCTAATGCCCCTGTAACTCCTTCCTGATGGTCGAGGGGTGATAACTGTTCCTCAATCTGGTGGTGTGGCTCTTGTGGCTCTGTACCTCCGCTCTGTACCTCCTTCCTGATGGTTGAGGGGTGATAACTGTTCCTGAACCTGTTGGTGTGGGTCCTAAGTCTCCTGTACCTCCTTCCTGATGGTTGAGGGGGTAATAACCATTCCTGATCCTGGTGGTGTGGGTCCAGAGGCTCCTGTACCTCCTTCCTGATGGTTGAGGGGGATAACTGTCCCTGAACCTGGTGGTGCGGGTCCTGAGGCTCCTGTACCTCCTTCCTGATGGCTGACGCGTGATAACTGTCCCTGAAACTGGTGGTGTGGGTCCTGAGGCTCCTGTACTTCCTTCCTGATGGTTGAGTGGTGATAACTGTTCCTGAACCTGGTGGAGTGAATCCTGAGGCTCCTGTACTTCCTTCCTGATGGTTGAGGGGCAATAACTGTCCCGGAACCTGGTGGTGTGGGTCCTTATGCTCCTGTACCTCCGTCTTGATGGTTGAGGGGTGATAACTGTTCCTGAACCTGGTGGAGTGAATCCTGAGGCTCCTGTACTTCCTTCCTGATGGTTGAGGGGCAATAACTGTCCCGGAACCTGGTGGTGTGGGTCCTTATGCTCCTGTACCTCCGTCCTGATGGTTGAGGGGTGATAACTGTTCCTGAACCTGCTGGTGTGGTTCGTAAGTCTCCTGTATCTCCATCCTTATGTTTGAGGGGTGATAATTGTTCCTGGACCTGCTGGTGTGGGTCCTAATGCTCCTGTAACTCCTTCCTGATGGTTTATGGGTGATAACTGTCCCTAAACCTGGTGGTGCGGGTCCTGAGGCTCCTGAACCTTCCTGATGGCTGAGAGGAGATAACTGTTCCCGAACCCGGTGGTGAGTGTCCTGAGGCACCGGTACCTCCTTCCTGATGGTTGAGGGGTAATAACTGTCCCTGAACCTGGTGGTGAGGGTCCTGTGGTCCTGTACCTCCTTCCTGATGGTTGAGTGGTGATAACTGTTCCTGAACCTGGTGGAGTGAATCCTGAGGCTCCTGTACTTCTTTCCTGATGGTTGAGGGGCAATAACTGTCCCGGAACCTGGTGGTGTGGGTCCTTACGCTCCTGTACCTCCGTCTTGATGGTTGAGGGGTGATAACTGTTCCTGAACCTGCTGGTGTGGTTCGTAAGTCTCCTGTATCTCCATCCTTATGTTTGAGGGGTAATAACTGTCCCTGAACCTGGTGGTGTGAGTCCTGAGTCTCCTGTACCGCCTTCATGATGGTTGAGTGGTGATAACTGTCCCTGAACCTGGTGGTGTGCGTCCTGAGTCTCCTGTACCTCCTTCCTGATGGTTGAGGGGTGATAACTGTCCCTGAACCTGGTGGTGTGGGTCCTGAGGCTCCTGTACCTCCTTCCTGATGGTTGAGTTGTAATAATTGTCCCTGAACCTGGTGGTGTGAGTCCTGAGGCTCCTGTACTTCCTTCCTGATGGTTGAGGGGTAATAACTGTCCCTGAACCTGGTGGTGTGAGTCCTGAGTCTCCTGTACCTCCTTCATGATGGTTGAGGGGTGATAACTGTCCCTGAACCTGGTGGTGTGGGTCCTGAGTCTCCTGTACCTCCTTCCTGATGGTTGAGGGGTGATAACTGTCCCTGAACCTGGTGGTGTGGGTCCTGAGGCTCCTGTACCTCCTTCCTGATGGTTGAGTTGTAATAATTGTCCCTGAACCTGGTGGTGTGAGTCCTGAGGCTCCTGTACTTCCTTCCTGATGGTTGAGGGGTGATAACCATTCCTAAACCTGGTGGTGTGAATCCTGAGGCTCCTGTACTTCCTTCCTGATGGTTGAGGGGCAATAACTGTCCCGGAACCTGGTGGTGCGGGTCCTGAGGCTCCTGTACCTCCGTCCTGATGGTTGAGGGGTGATAACTGTTCCTGAACCTGGTGCTGTTAATCCTGAGGCTCCTGTACTTCCTTCCTGATGTTTGAGGGGTGATAACTGTCCCTGAACCTGGTGGTATGAGTCCTGAGGCTTCTATACCTCCTTCCTGATGGTTGAGGGGTGATAACTGTCCCTGAACCTGGTGGTGTGGGTCCTGAGGCTCCTGTACTTCCTTCCTGATGGTTGAGGGGCAATAACTGTCCCGGAACCTGGTGGTGTGGGTCCTTATGCTCCTGTACCTCCGTCCTGATGGTTGAGGGGTGATAACTGTTCCTGAACCTGCTGGTGTGGTTCGTAAGTCTCCTGTATCTCCATCCTTATGTTTGAGGGGTGATAATTGTTCCTGGACCTGCTGGTGTGGGTCCTAATGCTCCTGTAACTCCTTCCTGATGGTTTAGGGGTGATAACTGTCCCTAAACCTGGTGGTGCGGGTCCTGAGGCTCCTGAACCTCCTTCCTGATGGCCGAGAAGAGATAACTGTCCCCGAACCCGGTGGTGAGTGTCCTGAGGCACCGGTACCTCCTTCCTGATGGTTGAGGGGTAATAACTGTCCCTGAACCTGGTGGTGAGGGTCCTGTGGTCCTGTACCTCCTTCCTGATGGTTGAGGGGTGATAACCGTTCCTAAACCTGGTGGTGTGGGTCCTGAGGCTCCTGTACCTCCTTCCTGATGTTTGAGGGGTAATAACTGTCCCTGAACCTGGTGGTGTGAGTCCTGAGTCTCCTGTACCTCCTTCATGATGGTTGAGTGGTGATAACTGTCCCTGAACCTGGTGGTGTGGGTCCTGAGTCTCCTGTACCTCCTTCCTGATGGTTGAGGGGTGATAACTGTCCCTGAACCTGGTGGTGTGGGTCCTGAGGCTCCTGTACCTCCTTCCTGATGGTTGAGTTGTAATAATTGTCCCTGAACCTGGTGGTGTGAGTCCTGAGGCTCCTGTACTTCCTTCCTGATGGTTGAGGGGTGATAACCATTCCTAAACCTGGTGGTGTGAATCCTGAGGCTCCTGTACTTCCTTCCTGATGGTTGAGGGGCAATAACTGTCCCGGAACCTGGTGGTGCGGGTCCTGAGGCTCCTGTACCTCCGTCCTGATGGTTGAGGGGTGATAACTGTTCCTGAACCTGGTGCTGTTAATCCTGAGGCTCCTGTACTTCCTTCCTGATGTTTGAGGGGTGATAACTATTCCTGAACCTGGTGGTGTGGGTCCTTATGCTCCTGCACCTCCGTCCTGATGGTTGAGGGGTGATAACTGTCCCTGAACCTGGTGGTATGAGTCCTGAGGCTTCTAGACCTCCTTCCTGATGGTTGAGGGGTGATAACTGTCCCTGAACCTGGTGGTGTGGGTCCTGAGGCTCCTGTACCTCCTTTCCGATGGTTGAGGGGTAATACCTGTCCCTGAACATGGTGGTGTGGGTGTCTGTACCTCCTTCCTGATGGTTGATGGGTGATAACCGTTCCTGACCCTGGTGGTATGTGTCCTAAGGATCCGGTAGCTCCTTCCTGATGGTTGAGGGGTGATATCTTTTCCTGAACCTGGTGGTGTGGGTCCTAAGGATCCGGTACCTGCTTCCTGATGGTTGAGGGGTGATAACTGTTCCTGAACCTGGTGGTGTAGGTCCTAATGCCCCTGTAACTCCTTCCTGATGGTCGAGGGGTGATAACTGTTCCTCAATCTGGTGGTGTGGCTCTTGTGGCTCTGTACCTCCGCTCTGTACCTCCTTCCTGATGGTTGAGGGGTGATAACTGTTCCTGAACCTGTTGGTGTGGGTCCTAAGTCTCCTGTACCTCCTTCCTGATGGTTGAGGGGGTAATAACCATTCCTGATCCTGGTGGTGTGGGTCCAGAGGCTCCTGTACCTCCTTCCTGATGGTTGAGGGGGATAACTGTCCCTGAACCTGGTGGTGCGGGTCCTGAGGCTCCTGTACCTCCTTCCTGATGGCTGACGCGTGATAACTGTCCCTGAAACTGGTGGTGTGGGTCCTGAGGCTCCTGTACTTCCTTCCTGATGGTTGAGTGGTGATAACTGTTCCTGAACCTGGTGGAGTGAATCCTGAGGCTCCTGTACTTCCTTCCTGATGGTTGAGGGGCAATAACTGTCCCGGAACCTGGTGGTGTGGGTCCTTATGCTCCTGTACCTCCGTCTTGATGGTTGAGGGGTGATAACTGTTCCTGAACCTGGTGGAGTGAATCCTGAGGCTCCTGTACTTCCTTCCTGATGGTTGAGGGGCAATAACTGTCCCGGAACCTGGTGGTGTGGGTCCTTATGCTCCTGTACCTCCGTCTTGATGGTTGAGGGGTGATAACTGTTCCTGAACCTGCTGGTGTGGTTCGTAAGTCTCCTGTATCTCCATCCTTATGTTTGAGGGGTGATAATTGTTCCTGGACCTGCTGGTGTGGGTCCTAATGCTCCTGTAACTCCTTCCTGATGGTTTATGGGTGATAACTGTCCCTAAACCTGGTGGTGCGGGTCCTGAGGCTCCTGAACCTTCCTGATGGCTGAGAGGAGATAACTGTTCCCGAACCCGGTGGTGAGTGTCCTGAGGCACCGGTACCTCCTTCCTGATGGTTGAGGGGTAATAACTGTCCCTGAACCTGGTGGTGAGGGTCCTGTGGTCCTGTACCTCCTTCCTGATGGTTGAGTGGTGATAACTGTTCCTGAACCTGGTGGAGTGAATCCTGAGGCTCCTGTACTTCTTTCCTGATGGATGAGGGGCAATAACTGTCCCGGAACCTGGTGGTGTGGGTCCTTACGCTCCTGTACCTCCGTCTTGATGGTTGAGGGGTGATAACTGTTCCTGAACCTGCTGGTGTGGTTCGTAAGTCTCCTGTATCTCCATCCTTATGTTTGAGGGGTAATAACTGTCCCTGAACCTGGTGGTGTGAGTCCTGAGTCTCCTGTACCGCCTTCATGATGGTTGAGTGGTGATAACTGTCCCTGAACCTGGTGGTGTGCGTCCTGAGTCTCCTGTACCTCCTTCCTGATGGTTGAGGGGTGATAACTGTCCCTGAACCTGGTGGTGTGGGTCCTGAGGCTCCTGTACCTACTTCCTGATGGTTGAGTTGTAATAATTGTCCCTGAACCTGGTGGTGTGAGTCCTGAGGCTCCTGTACTTCCTTCCTGATGGTTGAGGGGTAATAACTGTCCCTGAACCTGGTGGTGTGAGTCCTGAGTCTCCTGTACCTCCTTCATGATGGTTGAGGGGTGATAACTGTCCCTGAACCTGGTGGTGTGGGTCCTGAGTCTCCTGTACCTCCTTCCTGATGGTTGAGGGGTGATAACTGTCCCTGAACCTGGTGGTGTGGGTCCTGAGGCTCCTGTACCTCCTTCCTGATGGTTGAGTTGTAATAATTGTCCCTGAACCTGGTGGTGTGAGTCCTGAGGCTCCTGTACTTCCTTCCTGATGGTTGAGGGGTGATAACCATTCCTAAACCTGGTGGTGTGAATCCTGAGGCTCCTGTACTTCCTTCCTGATGGTTGAGGGGCAATAACTGTCCCGGAACCTGGTGGTGCGGGTCCTGAGGCTCCTGTACCTCCGTCCTGATGGTTGAGGGGTGATAACTGTTCCTGAACCTGGTGCTGTTAATCCTGAGGCTCCTGTACTTCCTTCCTGATGTTTGAGGGGTGATAACTGTCCCTGAACCTGGTGGTATGAGTCCTGAGGCTTCTATACCTCCTTCCTGATGGTTGAGGGGTGATAACTGTCCCTGAACCTGGTGGTGTGGGTCCTGAGGCTCCTGTACTTCCTTCCTGATGGTTGAGGGGCAATAACTGTCCCGGAACCTGGTGGTGTGGGTCCTTATGCTCCTGTACCTCCGTCCTGATGGTTGAGGGGTGATAACTGTTCCTGAACCTGCTGGTGTGGTTCGTAAGTCTCCTGTATCTCCATCCTTATGTTTGAGGGGTGATAATTGTTCCTGGACCTGCTGGTGTGGGTCCTAATGCTCCTGTAACTCCTTCCTGATGGTTTAGGGGTGATAACTGTCCCTAAACCTGGTGGTGCGGGTCCTGAGGCTCCTGAACCTCCTTCCTGATGGCCGAGAAGAGATAACTGTCCCCGAACCCGGTGGTGAGTGTCCTGAGGCACCGGTACCTCCTTCCTGATGGTTGAGGGGTAATAACTGTCCCTGAACCTGGTGGTGAGGGTCCTGTGGTCCTGTACCTCCTTCCTGATGGTTGAGGGGTAATAACTGTCCCTGAACCTGGTGGTGTGAGTCCTGAGTCTCCTGTACCTCCTTCATGATGGTTGAGTGGTGATAACTGTCCCTGAACCTGGTGGTGTGGGTCCTGAGTCTCCTGTACCTCCTTCCTGATGGTTGAGGGGTGATAACTGTCCCTGAACCTGGTGGTGTGGGTCCTGAGGCTCCTGTACCTCCTTCCTGATGGTTGAGTTGTAATAATTGTCCCTGAACCTGGTGGTGTGAGTCCTGAGGCTCCTGTACTTCCTTCCTGATGGTTGAGGGGTGATAACCATTCCTAAACCTGGTGGTGTGAATCCTGAGGCTCCTGTACTTCCTTCCTGATGGTTGAGGGGCAATAACTGTCCCGGAACCTGGTGGTGCGGGTCCTGAGGCTCCTGTACCTCCGTCCTGATGGTTGAGGGGTGATAACTGTTCCTGAACCTGGTGCTGTTAATCCTGAGGCTCCTGTACTTCCTTCCTGATGTTTGAGGGGTGATAACTATTCCTGAACCTGGTGGTGTGGGTCCTTATGCTCCTGCACCTCCGTCCTGATGGTTGAGGGGTGATAACTGTCCCTGAACCTGGTGGTATGAGTCCTGAGGCTTCTAGACCTCCTTCCTGATGGTTGAGGGGTGATAACTGTCCCTGAACCTGGTGGTGCGGGTCCTGAGGCTCCTGTACCTCCGTCCTGATGGTTGAGGGGTGATAACTGTTCCTGAACCTGGTGCTGTTAATCCTGAGGCTCCTGTACTTCCTTCCTGATGTTTGAGGGGTGATAACTATTCCTGAACCTGGTGGTGCGAGTCCTTATGCTCCTGCACCTCCGTCCTGATGGTTGAGGGGTGATAACTGTCCCTGAACCTGGTGGTATGAGTCCTGAGGCTTCTATACCTCCTTCCTGATGGTTGAGGGGTGATAACTGTCCCTGAACCTGGTGGTGTGGGTCCTGAGGCTCCTGTACCTCCTTTCCGATGGTTGAGGGGTAATACCTGTCCCTGAACATGGTGGTGTGGGTGTCTGTACCTCCTTCCTGATGGTTGATGGGTGATAACTGTTCCTGACCCTGGTGGTATGTGTCCTAAGGATCCGGTAGCTCCTTCCTGATGGTTGAGGGGTGATATCTTTTCCTGAACCTGGTGGTGTGGGTCCTAAGGATCCGGTACCTGCTTCCTGATGGTTGAGGGGTGATAACTGTTCCTGAACCTGGTGGTGTAGGTCCTAATGCCCCTGTAACTCCTTCCTGATGGTCGAGGGGTGATAACTGTTCCTCAATCTGGTGGTGTGGCTCTTGTGGCTCTGTACCTCCGCTCTGTACCTCCTTCCTGATGGTTGAGGGGTGATAACTGTTCCTGAACCTGTTGGTGTGGGTCCTAAGTCTCCTGTACCTCCTTCCTGATGGTTGAGGGGGTAATAACCATTCCTGATCCTGGTGGTGTGGGTCCAGAGGCTCCTGTACCTCCTTCCTGATGGTTGAGGGGGATAACTGTCCCTGAACCTGGTGGTGCGGGTCCTGAGGCTCCTGTACCTCCTTCCTGATGGCTGACGCGTGATAACTGTCCCTGAAACTGGTGGTGTGGGTCCTGAGGCTCCTGTACTTCCTTCCTGATGGTTGAGTGGTGATAACTGTTCCTGAACCTGGTGGAGTGAATCCTGAGGCTCCTGTACTTCCTTCCTGATGGTTGAGGGGCAATAACTGTCCCGGAACCTGGTGGTGTGGGTCCTTATGCTCCTGTACCTCCGTCTTGATGGTTGAGGGGTGATAACTGTTCCTGAACCTGGTGGAGTGAATCCTGAGGCTCCTGTACTTCCTTCCTGATGGTTGAGGGGCAATAACTGTCCCGGAACCTGGTGGTGTGGGTCCTTATGCTCCTGTACCTCCGTCTTGATGGTTGAGGGGTGATAACTGTTCCTGAACCTGCTGGTGTGGTTCGTAAGTCTCCTGTATCTCCATCCTTATGTTTGAGGGGTGATAATTGTTCCTGGACCTGCTGGTGTGGGTCCTAATGCTCCTGTAACTCCTTCCTGATGGTTTATGGGTGATAACTGTCCCTAAACCTGGTGGTGCGGGTCCTGAGGCTCCTGAACCTTCCTGATGGCTGAGAGGAGATAACTGTTCCCGAACCCGGTGGTGAGTGTCCTGAGGCACCGGTACCTCCTTCCTGATGGTTGAGGGGTAATAACTGTCCCTGAACCTGGTGGTGAGGGTCCTGTGGTCCTGTACCTCCTTCCTGATGGTTGAGTGGTGATAACTGTTCCTGAACCTGGTGGAGTGAATCCTGAGGCTCCTGTACTTCTTTCCTGATGGATGAGGGGCAATAACTGTCCCGGAACCTGGTGGTGTGGGTCCTTACGCTCCTGTACCTCCGTCTTGATGGTTGAGGGGTGATAACTGTTCCTGAACCTGCTGGTGTGGTTCGTAAGTCTCCTGTATCTCCATCCTTATGTTTGAGGGGTAATAACTGTCCCTGAACCTGGTGGTGTGAGTCCTGAGTCTCCTGTACCGCCTTCATGATGGTTGAGTGGTGATAACTGTCCCTGAACCTGGTGGTGTGCGTCCTGAGTCTCCTGTACCTCCTTCCTGATGGTTGAGGGGTGATAACTGTCCCTGAACCTGGTGGTGTGGGTCCTGAGGCTCCTGTACCTACTTCCTGATGGTTGAGTTGTAATAATTGTCCCTGAACCTGGTGGTGTGAGTCCTGAGGCTCCTGTACTTCCTTCCTGATGGTTGAGGGGTAATAACTGTCCCTGAACCTGGTGGTGTGAGTCCTGAGTCTCCTGTACCTCCTTCATGATGGTTGAGGGGTGATAACTGTCCCTGAACCTGGTGGTGTGGGTCCTGAGTCTCCTGTACCTCCTTCCTGATGGTTGAGGGGTGATAACTGTCCCTGAACCTGGTGGTGTGGGTCCTGAGGCTCCTGTACCTCCTTCCTGATGGTTGAGTTGTAATAATTGTCCCTGAACCTGGTGGTGTGA
This sequence comes from Hypanus sabinus, assembly GCF_030144855.1. Taxonomy (NCBI): domain Eukaryota; kingdom Metazoa; phylum Chordata; class Chondrichthyes; order Myliobatiformes; family Dasyatidae; genus Hypanus; species Hypanus sabinus. Next base: position 860,255 of record NW_026779001.1, read on the forward strand.
GTCCTGAGGCTCCTGTACTTCCTTCCTGATGGTTGAGGGGTGATAACCATTCCTAAACCTGGTGGTGTGAATCCTGAGGCTCCTGTACTTCCTTCCTGATGGTTGAGGGGCAATAACTGTCCCGGAACCTGGTGGTGCGGGTCCTGAGGCTCCTGTACCTCCGTCCTGATGGTTGAGGGGTGATAACTGTTCCTGAACCTGGTGCTGTTAATCCTGAGGCTCCTGTACTTCCTTCCTGATGTTTGAGGGGTGATAACTGTCCCTGAACCTGGTGGTATGAGTCCTGAGGCTTCTATACCTCCTTCCTGATGGTTGAGGGGTGATAACTGTCCCTGAACCTGGTGGTGTGGGTCCTGAGGCTCCTGTACTTCCTTCCTGATGGTTGAGGGGCAATAACTGTCCCGGAACCTGGTGGTGTGGGTCCTTATGCTCCTGTACCTCCGTCCTGATGGTTGAGGGGTGATAACTGTTCCTGAACCTGCTGGTGTGGTTCGTAAGTCTCCTGTATCTCCATCCTTATGTTTGAGGGGTGATAATTGTTCCTGGACCTGCTGGTGTGGGTCCTAATGCTCCTGTAACTCCTTCCTGATGGTTTAGGGGTGATAACTGTCCCTAAACCTGGTGGTGCGGGTCCTGAGGCTCCTGAACCTCCTTCCTGATGGCCGAGAAGAGATAACTGTCCCCGAACCCGGTGGTGAGTGTCCTGAGGCACCGGTACCTCCTTCCTGATGGTTGAGGGGTAATAACTGTCCCTGAACCTGGTGGTGAGGGTCCTGTGGTCCTGTACCTCCTTCCTGATGGTTGAGGGGTAATAACTGTCCCTGAACCTGGTGGTGTGAGTCCTGAGTCTCCTGTACCTCCTTCATGATGGTTGAGTGGTGATAACTGTCCCTGAACCTGGTGGTGTGGGTCCTGAGTCTCCTGTACCTCCTTCCTGATGGTTGAGGGGTGATAACTGTCCCTGAACCTGGTGGTGTGGGTCCTGAGGCTCCTGTACCTCCTTCCTGATGGTTGAGTTGTAATAATTGTCCCTGAACCTGGTGGTGTGAGTCCTGAGGCTCCTGTACTTCCTTCCTGATGGTTGAGGGGTGATAACCATTCCTAAACCTGGTGGTGTGAATCCTGAGGCTCCTGTACTTCCTTCCTGATGGTTGAGGGGCAATAACTGTCCCGGAACCTGGTGGTGCGGGTCCTGAGGCTCCTGTACCTCCGTCCTGATGGTTGAGGGGTGATAACTGTTCCTGAACCTGGTGCTGTTAATCCTGAGGCTCCTGTACTTCCTTCCTGATGTTTGAGGGGTGATAACTATTCCTGAACCTGGTGGTGTGGGTCCTTATGCTCCTGCACCTCCGTCCTGATGGTTGAGGGGTGATAACTGTCCCTGAACCTGGTGGTATGAGTCCTGAGGCTTCTAGACCTCCTTCCTGATGGTTGAGGGGTGATAACTGTCCCTGAACCTGGTGGTGCGGGTCCTGAGGCTCCTGTACCTCCGTCCTGATGGTTGAGGGGTGATAACTGTTCCTGAACCTGGTGCTGTTAATCCTGAGGCTCCTGTACTTCCTTCCTGATGTTTGAGGGGTGATAACTATTCCTGAACCTGGTGGTGCGAGTCCTTATGCTCCTGCACCTCCGTCCTGATGGTTGAGGGGTGATAACTGTCCCTGAACCTGGTGGTATGAGTCCTGAGGCTTCTATACCTCCTTCCTGATGGTTGAGGGGTGATAACTGTCCCTGAACCTGGTGGTGTGGGTCCTGAGGCTCCTGTACCTCCTTTCCGATGGTTGAGGGGTAATACCTGTCCCTGAACATGGTGGTGTGGGTGTCTGTACCTCCTTCCTGATGGTTGATGGGTGATAACTGTTCCTGACCCTGGTGGTATGTGTCCTAAGGATCCGGTAGCTCCTTCCTGATGGTTGAGGGGTGATATCTTTTCCTGAACCTGGTGGTGTGGGTCCTAAGGATCCGGTACCTGCTTCCTGATGGTTGAGGGGTGATAACTGTTCCTGAACCTGGTGGTGTAGGTCCTAATGCCCCTGTAACTCCTTCCTGATGGTCGAGGGGTGATAACTGTTCCTCAATCTGGTGGTGTGGCTCTTGTGGCTCTGTACCTCCGCTCTGTACCTCCTTCCTGATGGTTGAGGGGTGATAACTGTTCCTGAACCTGTTGGTGTGGGTCCTAAGTCTCCTGTACCTCCTTCCTGATGGTTGAGGGGGTAATAACCATTCCTGATCCTGGTGGTGTGGGTCCAGAGGCTCCTGTACCTCCTTCCTGATGGTTGAGGGGGATAACTGTCCCTGAACCTGGTGGTGCGGGTCCTGAGGCTCCTGTACCTCCTTCCTGATGGCTGACGCGTGATAACTGTCCCTGAAACTGGTGGTGTGGGTCCTGAGGCTCCTGTACTTCCTTCCTGATGGTTGAGTGGTGATAACTGTTCCTGAACCTGGTGGAGTGAATCCTGAGGCTCCTGTACTTCCTTCCTGATGGTTGAGGGGCAATAACTGTCCCGGAACCTGGTGGTGTGGGTCCTTATGCTCCTGTACCTCCGTCTTGATGGTTGAGGGGTGATAACTGTTCCTGAACCTGGTGGAGTGAATCCTGAGGCTCCTGTACTTCCTTCCTGATGGTTGAGGGGCAATAACTGTCCCGGAACCTGGTGGTGTGGGTCCTTATGCTCCTGTACCTCCGTCCTGATGGTTGAGGGGTGATAACTGTTCCTGAACCTGCTGGTGTGGTTCGTAAGTCTCCTGTATCTCCATCCTTATGTTTGAGGGGTGATAATTGTTCCTGGACCTGCTGGTGTGGGTCCTAATGCTCCTGTAACTCCTTCCTGATGGTTTATGGGTGATAACTGTCCCTAAACCTGGTGGTGCGGGTCCTGAGGCTCCTGAACCTTCCTGATGGCTGAGAGGAGATAACTGTTCCCGAACCCGGTGGTGAGTGTCCTGAGGCACCGGTACCTCCTTCCTGATGGTTGAGGGGTAATAACTGTCCCTGAACCTGGTGGTGAGGGTCCTGTGGTCCTGTACCTCCTTCCTGATGGTTGAGTGGTGATAACTGTTCCTGAACCTGGTGGAGTGAATCCTGAGGCTCCTGTACTTCTTTCCTGATGGTTGAGGGGCAATAACTGTCCCGGAACCTGGTGGTGTGGGTCCTTACGCTCCTGTACCTCCGTCTTGATGGTTGAGGGGTGATAACTGTTCCTGAACCTGCTGGTGTGGTTCGTAAGTCTCCTGTATCTCCATCCTTATGTTTGAGGGGTAATAACTGTCCCTGAACCTGGTGGTGTGAGTCCTGAGTCTCCTGTACCGCCTTCATGATGGTTGAGTGGTGATAACTGTCCCTGAACCTGGTGGTGTGCGTCCTGAGTCTCCTGTACCTCCTTCCTGATGGTTGAGGGGTGATAACTGTCCCTGAACCTGGTGGTGTGGGTCCTGAGGCTCCTGTACCTCCTTCCTGATGGTTGAGTTGTAATAATTGTCCCTGAACCTGGTGGTGTGAGTCCTGAGGCTCCTGTACTTCCTTCCTGATGGTTGAGGGGTAATAACTGTCCCTGAACCTGGTGGTGTGAGTCCTGAGTCTCCTGTACCTCCTTCATGATGGTTGAGGGGTGATAACTGTCCCTGAACCTGGTGGTGTGGGTCCTGAGTCTCCTGTACCTCCTTCCTGATGGTTGAGGGGTGATAACTGTCCCTGAACCTGGTGGTGTGGGTCCTGAGGCTCCTGTACCTCCTTCCTGATGGTTGAGTTGTAATAATTGTCCCTGAACCTGGTGGTGTGAGTCCTGAGGCTCCTGTACTTCCTTCCTGATGGTTGAGGGGTGATAACCATTCCTAAACCTGGTGGTGTGAATCCTGAGGCTCCTGTACTTCCTTCCTGATGGTTGAGGGGCAATAACTGTCCCGGAACCTGGTGGTGCGGGTCCTGAGGCTCCTGTACCTCCGTCCTGATGGTTGAGGGGTGATAACTGTTCCTGAACCTGGTGCTGTTAATCCTGAGGCTCCTGTACTTCCTTCCTGATGTTTGAGGGGTGATAACTGTCCCTGAACCTGGTGGTATGAGTCCTGAGGCTTCTATACCTCCTTCCTGATGGTTGAGGGGTGATAACTGTCCCTGAACCTGGTGGTGTGGGTCCTGAGGCTCCTGTACTTCCTTCCTGATGGTTGAGGGGCAATAACTGTCCCGGAACCTGGTGGTGTGGGTCCTTATGCTCCTGTACCTCCGTCCTGATGGTTGAGGGGTGATAACTGTTCCTGAACCTGCTGGTGTGGTTCGTAAGTCTCCTGTATCTCCATCCTTATGTTTGAGGGGTGATAATTGTTCCTGGACCTGCTGGTGTGGGTCCTAATGCTCCTGTAACTCCTTCCTGATGGTTTAGGGGTGATAACTGTCCCTAAACCTGGTGGTGCGGGTCCTGAGGCTCCTGAACCTCCTTCCTGATGGCCGAGAAGAGATAACTGTCCCCGAACCCGGTGGTGAGTGTCCTGAGGCACCGGTACCTCCTTCCTGATGGTTGAGGGGTAATAACTGTCCCTGAACCTGGTGGTGAGGGTCCTGTGGTCCTGTACCTCCTTCCTGATGGTTGAGGGGTGATAACCGTTCCTAAACCTGGTGGTGTGGGTCCTGAGGCTCCTGTACCTCCTTCCTGATGTTTGAGGGGTAATAACTGTCCCTGAACCTGGTGGTGTGAGTCCTGAGTCTCCTGTACCTCCTTCATGATGGTTGAGTGGTGATAACTGTCCCTGAACCTGGTGGTGTGGGTCCTGAGTCTCCTGTACCTCCTTCCTGATGGTTGAGGGGTGATAACTGTCCCTGAACCTGGTGGTGTGGGTCCTGAGGCTCCTGTACCTCCTTCCTGATGGTTGAGTTGTAATAATTGTCCCTGAACCTGGTGGTGTGAGTCCTGAGGCTCCTGTACTTCCTTCCTGATGGTTGAGGGGTGATAACCATTCCTAAACCTGGTGGTGTGAATCCTGAGGCTCCTGTACTTCCTTCCTGATGGTTGAGGGGCAATAACTGTCCCGGAACCTGGTGGTGCGGGTCCTGAGGCTCCTGTACCTCCGTCCTGATGGTTGAGGGGTGATAACTGTTCCTGAACCTGGTGCTGTTAATCCTGAGGCTCCTGTACTTCCTTCCTGATGTTTGAGGGGTGATAACTATTCCTGAACCTGGTGGTGTGGGTCCTTATGCTCCTGCACCTCCGTCCTGATGGTTGAGGGGTGATAACTGTCCCTGAACCTGGTGGTATGAGTCCTGAGGCTTCTAGACCTCCTTCCTGATGGTTGAGGGGTGATAACTGTCCCTGAACCTGGTGGTGTGGGTCCTGAGGCTCCTGTACCTCCTTTCCGATGGTTGAGGGGTAATACCTGTCCCTGAACATGGTGGTGTGGGTGTCTGTACCTCCTTCCTGATGGTTGATGGGTGATAACCGTTCCTGACCCTGGTGGTATGTGTCCTAAGGATCCGGTAGCTCCTTCCTGATGGTTGAGGGGTGATATCTTTTCCTGAACCTGGTGGTGTGGGTCCTAAGGATCCGGTACCTGCTTCCTGATGGTTGAGGGGTGATAACTGTTCCTGAACCTGGTGGTGTAGGTCCTAATGCCCCTGTAACTCCTTCCTGATGGTCGAGGGGTGATAACTGTTCCTCAATCTGGTGGTGTGGCTCTTGTGGCTCTGTACCTCCGCTCTGTACCTCCTTCCTGATGGTTGAGGGGTGATAACTGTTCCTGAACCTGTTGGTGTGGGTCCTAAGTCTCCTGTACCTCCTTCCTGATGGTTGAGGGGGTAATAACCATTCCTGATCCTGGTGGTGTGGGTCCAGAGGCTCCTGTACCTCCTTCCTGATGGTTGAGGGGGATAACTGTCCCTGAACCTGGTGGTGCGGGTCCTGAGGCTCCTGTACCTCCTTCCTGATGGCTGACGCGTGATAACTGTCCCTGAAACTGGTGGTGTTTGTCCTGAGGCTCCTGTACTTCCTTCCTGATGGTTGAGTGGTGATAACTGTTCCTGAACCTGGTGGAGTGAATCCTGAGGCTCCTGTACTTCCTTCCTGATGGTTGAGGGGCAATAACTGTCCCGGAACCTGGTGGTGTGGGTCCTTATGCTCCTGTACCTCCGTCTTGATGGTTGAGGGGTGATAACTGTTCCTGAACCTGGTGGAGTGAATCCTGAGGCTCCTGTACTTCCTTCCTGATGGTTGAGGGGCAATAACTGTCCCGGAACCTGGTGGTGTGGGTCCTTATGCTCCTGTACCTCCGTCTTGATGGTTGAGGGGTGATAACTGTTCCTGAACCTGCTGGTGTGGTTCGTAAGTCTCCTGTATCTCCATCCTTATGTTTGAGGGGTGATAATTGTTCCTGGACCTGCTGGTGTGGGTCCTAATGCTCCTGTAACTCCTTCCTGATGGTTTATGGGTGATAACTGTCCCTAAACCTGGTGGTGCGGGTCCTGAGGCTCCTGAACCTTCCTGATGGCTGAGAGGAGATAACTGTTCCCGAACCCGGTGGTGAGTGTCCTGAGGCACCGGTACCTCCTTCCTGATGGTTGAGGGGTAATAACTGTCCCTGAACCTGGTGGTGAGGGTCCTGTGGTCCTGTACCTCCTTCCTGATGGTTGAGTGGTGATAACTGTTCCTGAACCTGGTGGAGTGAATCCTGAGGCTCCTGTACTTCTTTCCTGATGGTTGAGGGGCAATAACTGTCCCGGAACCTGGTGGTGTGGGTCCTTACGCTCCTGTACCTCCGTCTTGATGGTTGAGGGGTGATAACTGTTCCTGAACCTGCTGGTGTGGTTCGTAAGTCTCCTGTATCTCCATCCTTATGTTTGAGGGGTAATAACTGTCCCTGAACCTGGTGGTGTGAGTCCTGAGTCTCCTGTACCGCCTTCATGATGGTTGAGTGGTGATAACTGTCCCTGAACCTGGTGGTGTGCGTCCTGAGTCTCCTGTACCTCCTTCCTGATGGTTGAGGGGTGATAACTGTCCCTGAACCTGGTGGTGTGGGTCCTGAGGCTCCTGTACCTACTTCCTGATGGTTGAGTTGTAATAATTGTCCCTGAACCTGGTGGTGTGAGTCCTGAGGCTCCTGTACTTCCTTCCTGATGGTTGAGGGGTAATAACTGTCCCTGAACCTGGTGGTGTGAGTCCTGAGTCTCCTGTACCTCCTTCATGATGGTTGAGGGGTGATAACTGTCCCTGAACCTGGTGGTGTGGGTCCTGAGTCTCCTGTACCTCCTTCCTGATGGTTGAGGGGTGATAACTGTCCCTGAACCTGGTGGTGTGGGTCCTGAGGCTCCTGTACCTCCTTCCTGATGGTTGAGTTGTAATAATTGTCCCTGAACCTGGTGGTGTGAGTCCTGAGGCTCCTGTACTTCCTTCCTGATGGTTGAGGGGTGATAACCATTCCTAAACCTGGTGGTGTGAATCCTGAGGCTCCTGTACTTCCTTCCTGATGGTTGAGGGGCAATAACTGTCCCGGAACCTGGTGGTGCGGGTCCTGAGGCTCCTGTACCTCCGTCCTGATGGTTGAGGGGTGATAACTGTTCCTGAACCTGGTGCTGTTAATCCTGAGGCTCCTGTACTTCCTTCCTGATGTTTGAGGGGTGATAACTGTCCCTGAACCTGGTGGTATGAGTCCTGAGGCTTCTATACCTCCTTCCTGATGGTTGAGGGGTGATAACTGTCCCTGAACCTGGTGGTGTGGGTCCTGAGGCTCCTGTACTTCCTTCCTGATGGTTGAGGGGCAATAACTGTCCCGGAACCTGGTGGTGTGGGTCCTTATGCTCCTGTACCTCCGTCCTGATGGTTGAGGGGTGATAACTGTTCCTGAACCTGCTGGTGTGGTTCGTAAGTCTCCTGTATCTCCATCCTTATGTTTGAGGGGTGATAATTGTTCCTGGACCTGCTGGTGTGGGTCCTAATGCTCCTGTAACTCCTTCCTGATGGTTTAGGGGTGATAACTGTCCCTAAACCTGGTGGTGCGGGTCCTGAGGCTCCTGAACCTCCTTCCTGATGGCCGAGAAGAGATAACTGTCCCCGAACCCGGTGGTGAGTGTCCTGAGGCACCGGTACCTCCTTCCTGATGGTTGAGGGGTAATAACTGTCCCTGAACCTGGTGGTGAGGGTCCTGTGGTCCTGTACCTCCTTCCTGATGGTTGAGGGGTAATAACTGTCCCTGAACCTGGTGGTGTGAGTCCTGAGTCTCCTGTACCTCCTTCATGATGGTTGAGTGGTGATAACTGTCCCTGAACCTGGTGGTGTGGGTCCTGAGTCTCCTGTACCTCCTTCCTGATGGTTGAGGGGTGATAACTGTCCCTGAACCTGGTGGTGTGGGTCCTGAGGCTCCTGTACCTCCTTCCTGATGGTTGAGTTGTAATAATTGTCCCTGAACCTGGTGGTGTGAGTCCTGAGGCTCCTGTACTTCCTTCCTGATGGTTGAGGGGTGATAACCATTCCTAAACCTGGTGGTGTGAATCCTGAGGCTCCTGTACTTCCTTCCTGATGGTTGAGGGGCAATAACTGTCCCGGAACCTGGTGGTGCGGGTCCTGAGGCTCCTGTACCTCCGTCCTGATGGTTGAGGGGTGATAACTGTTCCTGAACCTGGTGCTGTTAATCCTGAGGCTCCTGTACTTCCTTCCTGATGTTTGAGGGGTGATAACTATTCCTGAACCTGGTGGTGTGGGTCCTTATGCTCCTGCACCTCCGTCCTGATGGTTGAGGGGTGATAACTGTCCCTGAACCTGGTGGTATGAGTCCTGAGGCTTCTAGACCTCCTTCCTGATGGTTGAGGGGTGATAACTGTCCCTGAACCTGGTGTTGTGGGTCCTGAGGCTCCTGTACCTCCTTCCTGATGGTGGAGGGTGATAACTGTCCCTGAACCTGGTGGAGTGAGTCCTGAGTCTCCTGTCCCTCCTTCATGATGGTTGAGGGGCTATAACTGTCCCTGTACCTGGTGGTGTGGGACTTGAGGCTCCTGTACCTCCTTTCTGATGGTTGAGGGGCAATAACTGTCCCTGAACCTGGTGATGTGGATCTTGAGGCTCCTGTATCTCCTTCCTGATTGTTGAGGTGTAATAACTGTCCCTGAACCTGGTGGTGTGAGTCCTGAGGCTCCTGTACCTCCTTCCTGATGGTTGATGGGTGATAACCGTCCCTGAACCTGGTGGTGTGGGCCCTGAGGCTCCTGTACCTTCTTCCTGATGATTGAGCGGTGATAACTGTTCCTGAACCTGGTGGAGTGAGTCCTGAGTCTCCTGTCCCTCCTTCATGATGGTTGAGGTGTAATAAATGTCCCTGAACCTGGTGGTGTTGATCCTGACGCTCCTGTACCTCCTTCCTGTTGGTTGAGGGGTAATAACTGTCCCTGAACCTGGTGGTGTGCATCCTGAGGCTCCTATACTTCCTTCCTGATGGTTGAGGGGCAATAACTGTCCCTGATCCTGGTGGTGTGGGTCCTGAGGCTCCTGTACCTCCTTCCTGATGGTTGAGCGGTGATAACTGTTCCTGTACCTGGTGGTGTGCGTCCTGAGTCTCCTGTCCCTCGTTCATGATGGTTGAGGTGTAATAAATGTCCCTGAGCCTGGTGGTGTTGATCCTGACGCTCCTGTACCTCCTTCCTGATGGTTGAGGGGCAATAACTGTCCCTGATCCTGGTGGTGTGCGTCCTGAGGCTCCTGTACCTCCTTCCTGATGGTTGAGGGGTAATAACCGTCCCTGAACCTGGTGGTGTGGGCCCTGAGGCTCCTGTACCTTCTTCCTGATGACCGAGCGGTGATAACTGTTCCTGAACCTGGTGGAGTGAGTCCTGAGTCTCCTGTCCCTCCTTCATGATGGTTGAGGTGTAATAAATGTCCCTGAACCTGGTGGTGTTGATCCTGACGCTCCTGTACCTCCTTCCTGTTGGTTGAGGGGTAATAACTGTCCCTGAACCTGGTGGTGTGGATCCTGAGGCTCCTATACTTCCTTCCTGATGGTTGAGGGGCAATAACTGTCCCTGATCCTGGTGGTGTGGGTCCTGAGGCTCCTGTACCTCCTTCCTGATGGTTGAGGTGTAATAAATGTCCCTGAACCTGGTGGTGTTGATCCTGACGCTCCTGTACCTCCTTCCTGATGGTTGAGGGGCAATAACTGTCCCTGATCCTGGTGGTGTGCGTCCTGAGGCTCCTGTACCTCCTTCCCGATGGTTGTGCAGTAATAACTGTCCCTGAACCTGATTGTGAGAGTTCTGAGGCTTCTATACCTCCTTTCTGATGGTTGAGGGGTAATAACTGTCCCTGAACCTGGTGGTGTGGGTGTCTGTACCTCCTTCCTGATGGTTGATGGGTGATACCTGTTCCTGAACCTGGTGGAGTGAATCCTGAGGCTCCTGTACTTCCTTCCTGATGGTTGAGGGGCAATAACTGTCCCGGAACCTGGTGGTGTGGGTCCTTATGCTCCTGTACCTCCGTCCTGATGGTTGAGGGGTGATAACTGTTCCTGAACCTGCTGGTGTGGTTCGTAAGTCTCCTGTATCTCCATCCTTATGTTTGAGGGGTGATAATTGTTCCTGGACCTGCTGGTGTGGGTCCTGAGGCTCCTGTACCTCCGTCCTGATGGTTGAGGGGTGATAACTGTCCCTGAACCTGGTGGTGTGGGTCCTGAGGCTCCTGTACCTCCTTTCCGATGGTTGAGGGGTAATACCTGTCCCTGAACATGGTGGTGTGGGTGTCTGTACCTCCTTCCTGATGGTTGATGGGTGATAACCTTTCCTGAACCTGGTGGTGTGGGTCCTAAGGATCCGGTACCTGCTTCCTGATGGTTGAGGGGTGATAAATGTTCCTGAAACTGGTGGTGTGGGTCCTAATGCCCCTGTAACTCCTTCCTGATGGTCGAAGGGTGATAACTGTTCCTCAATCTGGTGGTGTGGCTCTTGTGGCTCTGTACCTCCGCTCTGTACCTCCTTCCTGATGGTTGAGGGGTGATAACTGTTCCTGAACCTGGTGGTGTGGGTCCAAAGGCTGCTGTACCTCCTTCCTGATGGTTGAGCGGGTAATAACCATTCCTGAACCTGGTGTTGTGGGTCCTGAGGCTCCTGTACCTCCTTCCTGATGGTGGAGGGTGATAACTGTCACTGAACCTGGTGGAGTGAGTCCTGAGTCTCCTGTCCCTCCTTCATGATGGTTGAGGGGCAATAACTGTCCCTGTACCTGGTGGTGTGGGACTTGAGGCTCCTGTACCTCCTTTCTGATGGTTGAGGGGCAATAACTGTCCCTGAACCTGGTGATGTGGATCTTGAGGCTCCTGTATCTCCTTCCTGATTGTTGAGGTGTAATAACTGTCCCTGAACCTGGTGGTGTGGGTCCAGAGGCTCCTGTCCCTCCTTCATGATGGTTGAGGTGTAATAAATGTCCCTGAACCTGGTGGTGTTGATCCTGACGCTCCTGTACCTCCTTCCTGTTGGTTGAGGGGTAATAACTGTCCCTGAACCTGGTGGTGTGGATCCTGAGGCTCCTATACTTCCTTCCTGATGGTTGAGGGGCAATAACTGTCCCTGATCCTGGTGGTGTGGGTCCTGAGGCTCCTGTACCTCCTTCCTGATGGTTGAGCGGTGATAACTGTTCCTGTACCTGGTGGTGTGCGTCCTGAGTCTCCTGTCCCTCGTTCATGATGGTTGAGGTGTAATAAATGTCCCTGAACCTGGTGGTGTTGATCCTGACGCTCCTGTACCTCCTTCCTGATGGTTGAGGGGCAATAACTGTCCCTGATCCTGGTGGTGTGCGTCCTGAGGCTCCTGTACCTCCTTCCCGATGGTTGTGCAGTAATAACTGTCCCTGAACCTGATTGTGAGAGTTCTGAGGCTTCTATACCTCCTTTCTGATGGTTGAGGGGTAATAACTGTCCCTGAACCTGGTGGTGTGGGTGTCTGTACCTCCTTCCTGATGGTTGATGGGTGATACCTGTTCCTGAACCTGGTGGAGTGAATCCTGAGGCTCCTGTACTTCCTTCCTGATGGTTGAGGGGCAATAACTGTCCCGGAACCTGGTGGTGTGGGTCCTTATGCTCCTGTACCTCCGTCCTGATGGTTGAGGGGTGATAACTGTTCCTGAACCTGCTGGTGTGGTTCGTAAGTCTCCTGTATCTCCATCCTTATGTTTGAGGGGTGATAATTGTTCCTGGACCTGCTGGTGTGGGTCCTAATGCTCCTGTAACTCCTTCCTGATGGTTTAGGGGTGATAACTGTCCCTAAACCTGGTGGTGCGGGTCCTGAGGCTCCTGAACCTCCTTCCTGATGGCTGAGAGGAGATAACTGTCCCCGAACCCGGTGGTGAGTGTCCTGAGGCACCGGTACCTCCTTCCTGATGGTTGAGGGGTAATACCTGTCCCTGAACCTGGTGGTGAGGGTCCTGTGGTCCTGTACCTCCTTCCTGATGGTTGAGGGGTGATAACCGTTCCTAAACCTGGTGGTGTGGGTCCTGAGGCTCCTGTACCTCCTTCCTGATATTTGAGGGGTAATAACTGTCCCTGAACCTGGTGGTGTGAGTCCTGAGTCTCCTGTACCTCCTTCATGATGGTTGAGGGGTGATAACTGTCCCTGAACCTGGTGGTGTGGGTCCTGAGTCTCCTGTACCTCCTTCCTGATGGTTGAGGGGTGATAACTGTCCCTGAACCTGGTGGTGTGGGTCCTGAGGCTCCTGTACCTCCTTCCTGATGGTTGAGTTGTAATAATTGTCCCTGAACCTGGTGGTGTGAGTCCTGAGGCTCCTGTACTTCCTTCCTGATGGTTGAGGGGTGATAACCATTCCTAAACCTGGTGGTGTGAATCCTGAGGCTCCTGTACTTCCTTCCTGATGGTTGAGGGGCAATAACTGTCCCGGGACCTGGTGGTGCGGGTCCTGAGGCTCCTGTACCTCCGTCCTGATGGTTGAGGGGTGATAACTGTTCCTGAACCTGGTGCTGTTAATCCTGAGGCTCCTGTACTTCCTTCCTGATGTTTGAGGGGTGATAACTATTCCTGAACCTGGTGGTGTGGGTCCTTATGCTCCTGCACCTCCGTCCTGATGGTTGAGGGGTGATAACTGTCCCTGAACCTGGTGGTATGAGTCCTGAGGCTTCTATACCTCCTTCCTGATGGTTTAGGGGTGATAACTGTCCCTGAACCTGGTGGTGTGGGTCCTGAGGCTCCTGTACCTCCTTTCCGATGGTTGAGGGGTAATACCTGTCCCTGAACATGGTGGTGTGGGTGTCTGTACCTCCTTCCTGATGGTTGATGGGTGATAACTGTTCCTGACCCTGGTGGTATGTGTCCTAAGAATCCGGTACCTCCTTCCTGATGGTTGAGGGGTGATAACTTTTCCTGAACCTGGTGGTGTGGATCCTAAGGATCCGGTACCTGCTTCCTGATGGTTGAGGGGTGATAACTGTTCCTGAACCTGGTGGTGTGGGTCCTAATGCCCCTGTAACTCCTTCCTGATGGTCGAGGGGTGATAACTGTTCCTCAATCTGGTGGTGTGGCTCTTGTGGCTCTGTACCTCCGCTCTGTACCTCCTTCCTGATGGTTGAGGGGTGATAACTGTTCCTGAACCTGCTGGTGTGGGTCCAAAGGCTGCTGTACCTCCTTCCTGATGGTTGAGCGGGTAATAACCATTCCTGAACCTGGTGTTGTGGGTCCTGAGGCTCCTGTACCTCCTTCCTGATGGTGGAGGGTGATAACTGTCCCTGAACCTGGTGGAGTGAGTCCTGAGTCTCCTGTCCCTCCTTCATGATGGTTGAGGGGCAATAACTGTCCCTGTACCTGGTGGTGTGGGACTTGAGGCTCCTGTACCTCCTTTCTGATGGTTGAGGGGCAATAACTGTCCCTGAACCTGGTGATGTGGATCTTGAGGCTCCTGTATCTCCTTCCTGATTGTTGAGGTGTAATAACTGTCCCTGAACCTGGTGGTGTGAGTCCTGAGGCTCCTGTACCTCCTTCCTGATGGTTGATGGGTGATAACCGTCCCTGAACCTGGTGGTGTGGGCCCTGAGGCTCCTGTACCTTCTTCCTGATGATTGAGCGGTGATAACTGTTCCTGAACCTGGTGGAGTGAGTCCTGAGTCTCCTGTCCCTCCTTCATGATGGTTGAGGTGTAATAAATGTCCCTGAACCTGGTGGTGTTGATCCTGACGCTCCTGTACCTCCTTCCTGTTGGTTGAGGGGTAATAACTGTCCCTGAACCTGGTGGTGTGCATCCTGAGGCTCCTATACTTCCTTCCTGATGGTTGAGGGGCAATAACTGTCCCTGATCCTGGTGGTGTGGGTCCTGAGGCTCCTGTACCTCCTTCCTGATGGTTGAGCGGTGATAACTGTTCCTGTACCTGGTGGTGTGCGTCCTGAGTCTCCTGTCCCTCGTTCATGATGGTTGAGGTGTAATAAATGTCCCTGAGCCTGGTGGTGTTGATCCTGACGCTCCTGTACCTCCTTCCTGATGGTTGAGGGGCAATAACTGTCCCTGATCCTGGTGGTGTGCGTCCTGAGGCTCCTGTACCTCCTTCCTGATGGTTGAGGGGTAATAACCGTCCCTGAACCTGGTGGTGTGGGCCCTGAGGCTCCTGTACCTTCTTCCTGATGACCGAGCGGTGATAACTGTTCCTGAACCTGGTGGAGTGAGTCCTGAGTCTCCTGTCCCTCCTTCATGATGGTTGAGGTGTAATAAATGTCCCTGAACCTGGTGGTGTTGATCCTGACGCTCCTGTACCTCCTTCCTGTTGGTTGAGGGGTAATAACTGTCCCTGAACCTGGTGGTGTGGATCCTGAGGCTCCTATACTTCCTTCCTGATGGTTGAGGGGCAATAACTGTCCCTGATCCTGGTGGTGTGGGTCCTGAGGCTCCTGTACCTCCTTCCTGATGGTTGAGGTGTAATAAATGTCCCTGAACCTGGTGGTGTTGATCCTGACGCTCCTGTACCTCCTTCCTGATGGTTGAGGGGCAATAACTGTCCCTGATCCTGGTGGTGTGCGTCCTGAGGCTCCTGTACCTCCTTCCCGATGGTTGTGCAGTAATAACTGTCCCTGAACCTGATTGTGAGAGTTCTGAGGCTTCTATACCTCCTTTCTGATGGTTGAGGGGTAATAACTGTCCCTGAACCTGGTGGTGTGGGTGTCTGTACCTCCTTCCTGATGGTTGATGGGTGATACCTGTTCCTGAACCTGGTGGAGTGAATCCTGAGGCTCCTGTACTTCCTTCCTGATGGTTGAGGGGCAATAACTGTCCCGGAACCTGGTGGTGTGGGTCCTTATGCTCCTGTACCTCCGTCCTGATGGTTGAGGGGTGATAACTGTTCCTGAACCTGCTGGTGTGGTTCGTAAGTCTCCTGTATCTCCATCCTTATGTTTGAGGGGTGATAATTGTTCCTGGACCTGCTGGTGTGGGTCCTGAGGCTCCTGTACCTCCGTCCTGATGGTTGAGGGGTGATAACTGTCCCTGAACCTGGTGGTGTGGGTCCTGAGGCTCCTGTACCTCCTTTCCGATGGTTGAGGGGTAATACCTGTCCCTGAACATGGTGGTGTGGGTGTCTGTACCTCCTTCCTGATGGTTGATGGGTGATAACCTTTCCTGAACCTGGTGGTGTGGGTCCTAAGGATCCGGTACCTGCTTCCTGATGGTTGAGGGGTGATAAATGTTCCTGAAACTGGTGGTGTGGGTCCTAATGCCCCTGTAACTCCTTCCTGATGGTCGAAGGGTGATAACTGTTCCTCAATCTGGTGGTGTGGCTCTTGTGGCTCTGTACCTCCGCTCTGTACCTCCTTCCTGATGGTTGAGGGGTGATAACTGTTCCTGAACCTGGTGGTGTGGGTCCAAAGGCTGCTGTACCTCCTTCCTGATGGTTGAGCGGGTAATAACCATTCCTGAACCTGGTGTTGTGGGTCCTGAGGCTCCTGTACCTCCTTCCTGATGGTGGAGGGTGATAACTGTCACTGAACCTGGTGGAGTGAGTCCTGAGTCTCCTGTCCCTCCTTCATGATGGTTGAGGGGCAATAACTGTCCCTGTACCTGGTGGTGTGGGACTTGAGGCTCCTGTACCTCCTTTCTGATGGTTGAGGGGCAATAACTGTCCCTGAACCTGGTGATGTGGATCTTGAGGCTCCTGTATCTCCTTCCTGATTGTTGAGGTGTAATAACTGTCCCTGAACCTGGTGGTGTGGGTCCAGAGGCTCCTGTCCCTCCTTCATGATGGTTGAGGTGTAATAAATGTCCCTGAACCTGGTGGTGTTGATCCTGACGCTCCTGTACCTCCTTCCTGTTGGTTGAGGGGTAATAACTGTCCCTGAACCTGGTGGTGTGGATCCTGAGGCTCCTATACTTCCTTCCTGATGGTTGAGGGGCAATAACTGTCCCTGATCCTGGTGGTGTGGGTCCTGAGGCTCCTGTACCTCCTTCCTGATGGTTGAGCGGTGATAACTGTTCCTGTACCTGGTGGTGTGCGTCCTGAGTCTCCTGTCCCTCGTTCATGATGGTTGAGGTGTAATAAATGTCCCTGAACCTGGTGGTGTTGATCCTGACGCTCCTGTACCTCCTTCCTGATGGTTGAGGGGCAATAACTGTCCCTGATCCTGGTGGTGTGCGTCCTGAGGCTCCTGTACCTCCTTCCCGATGGTTGTGCAGTAATAACTGTCCCTGAACCTGATTGTGAGAGTTCTGAGGCTTCTATACCTCCTTTCTGATGGTTGAGGGGTAATAACTGTCCCTGAACCTGGTGGTGTGGGTGTCTGTACCTCCTTCCTGATGGTTGATGGGTGATACCTGTTCCTGAACCTGGTGGTATGGGTCCTTAGGCTCCTGTACCTCCTTCCTGATGGTTGAGGGGTGATAAATGTTCCTGAACAGTGGTGTGGATCCTGAGGCACCTGTACCTCCTTCCTGATGGTTGAGGGGTGATAACTGTTTCTGAACCTGGTGGTGTGGGTCCTAAGGCTCCTGTACCTCCTTCCTGATGGTTGAGGGGTGATAAATGTTCCTGAACAGTGGTGTGGATCCTGAGGCACCTGTACCTCCTTCCTGATGGTTGAGGGGTAATAACTGTCCCTGAACCTGGTGGTGTGGGTCCTGAGGCTCCTGTACCTCTTCCTGATGGTTGAGGGTGATAACTGTCCCTGAACCTGGTGGAGTGAGTCCTGAGTCTCCTGTCCCTCCTTCATGATGGTTGAGGGGCAATAACTGTCCCTGTACCTGGGGGTGTGGGTCTTGAGGCTTCTGTATCTCCTTCATGATGGTTGAGGGGCAATAACTTTCCGTGAACCTGGTGGTGTGGGTCTTGAGGCTCCTGTATCTCCTTCCTGATTGCTGAGGTGTAATAACTGTCCCTGAACCTGGTGGTGTGGGTCCTGAGGCTCCTGTACCTCCTTCCTGATGGTTGATGGGTGATAACTGTCCCTGAACCTGGTGGTGCGGGTCCTGAGGCTCCTGTACCTCCTTCCTGATGGTTGAGGGGTAATAACCGTCCCTGAACCTGGTGGTGTGGGTCCTGAGGCTCCTGTACCTCCTTCCTGATGGTTGAGCGGTGATAACTGTCCCTGAACCTGGTGGAGTGAGTCCTGAGTCTCCTATCCCTCCTTCATGATGGTTGAGGTGTAATAAATGTCCCTGAACCTGGTGGTGTTGATCCTGATGCTCCTGTACCTCCTTCCTGATGGTTGAGGGGTAATAACTGTCCCTGAACCAGGTGGTGTGGATCCTGAGGCTCCTATACTTCCTTCCTGATGGTTGAGGGGCAATAACTCTCCCTGATCCTGGTGGTGTGAGTCCTGAGGCTTCTATACCTCCTTCCTGATGGTTGAGGGGTGATAACTGTCCCTGAACCTGGTGGTGTGGGTCCTGAGGCTCCTGTACCTCCTTCCTGATGGTTGAGGGGTGATTACTGTCCCTGAACCTGGTGGTGTGGGTCCTGAGGCTCCTGTACCTCCTTCCTGATGGTTGAGGGGCAATAACTGTCCCTGAACCTGGTGGTGTGGGTCCTGAGGCTCCTGTACCTCCTTCCTGATGGTTGAGGGGTGATTACTGTCCCTGAACCTGGTGGTGTGGGTCCTGAGGCACCTGTACCTCCTTCATGATGGTTGAGGGGCAATAACTGTCCCTGTACCTGGTGGTGTGCGTCTTGAGGCTCCTGTACCTCCTTCAAGATGGTTGAGGGGCAATAACTGTCCCTGAACCTGGTGGTGTGGGTCCTGAGGCTCCTGTACCTCCTTCCTGATGGTTGAGGGGTGATAACTGTCCCTGAACCTGGTGGTGTGGGTCCTGAGGCACCTGTACCTCCTTCCTGATGGTTGAGGGGTAAAAACTGTCCCTGAACCTGGTGGTGTGGGTCCTGAGGCTTATATACCCCCTTCCTGATGGTTGAGGGGTAATTACTGTCCCTGAACCTGGTGTTGTGGGTCCTGAGGCTCCTGTACCTTCTTCCTGATGGCAGCAGCGAGAAGAGAGCGTGTCCTGGGTGGTGGGGGTCCCTGATGATGGATGCTGCTTTCCATCGGGCTTCTGAACCAGAATCAGAACCAGGTTCACTGTCACCGGCATTTGTCATGAAATTTGTGAATGCAGCAGCAGTGGTTCAATGCAGAGGGAAGAACTTCACTCAGCTTCACCCTCCCCAACACTGAACTGTTCCCACAACACGTGGACTCATCTCACGTTCTCGGGACTTATCGGCGTTCTTTAGTCTCGAGAGACCATAGATTTGCGCCTTGGATAGTTTCCAGGGCACAGGCCCGGGCAGGGTTGTGTGGGAGACGGGCAGTTGCCGAAGCTGCAAGTCTCCCCTCTCCACACCACCGATGTTGTCCAAGGGAAGGGCACTGGGACCCATACAGCTTGGCACCGGTGTCGTCGCAGAGCAGCGTGTGGTTAAGTGCCTTGCTCAAGGACACAAACACGCTGCCTCGGCTGAGGCTCGAACCAGTGACCTTCAGATCACTAGATCGAAGCCTTATCCTCTAGGCCACGCGCCATACTTATTGCTGATTTTTTATTATTATTCTCATTATTTCTTTCTTTCTGTAATTGCCTTTTGCACACTGATTGAACGCCCAAGTTGATGCGTTCTTGCACTGATTCTGTTACGATTATTATTCTATTACAGATTTATTGACTGTGCCTGCAAGAAAATGAATCTCTGATTACATTTGTTATGTACCTTCAAAACAAACCTGCTTTGAACGCTGGGTTTCCAGCATCTGCAGAGTCTCATCTTTATTAATGGATGAGCTCAGCAGGTCGGGCAGCATCCGTTGAAATGGGCAGTCAACGTTTCGGGCCGAGACCCTTCGTCAGGACTGAAGAAGGAGGGGGCAGGGGCCCCATAAAGAAGGTGGGAGGAGGGTGGAAAACCAATCAGAGGAAAGATCAAGGGGTGGGGGAGGGGATAGGCAGGAGAGGGTGAAGAAGGAGTCTAAAGGGAAAGCACTATGGGTAGTAGAAGAAGGCGGAGTCATGAGAGAGGCTGGGAGAGGAGGCAGAGTGAAAGTGGGATGGGGAAGGGAGAGGTGGGAATTACCGGAAGTTGGAGAATTCGATGTTCATGCCAAGGGGCTGGAGACTACCCAGACGGTAGATGAGGTGTTGCTCCTCCAACCTGAGTTTGGCTTCATCATGGCAGTAGAGGAGGCCATGTATGGACATTTCCGAATGGGAATGTGAAGCAGAGTTGAAGTGGGTGGCAACCGGGAGATCCTGTCTGTTGTGACGGACGGAGCGGAGGTGCTCGACGAAGCGGTCCCCCAATCTGTGTCGGGTCTCACCGATGTAGAGGAGGCCGCACCGGGAGCACCGGATGCAATAGATGGCCCCGACAGACTCACAAGTGAAGTGTCACCTCACCTGGAAGGACTGTCTGGGGCCCTGAATGGTGGTAAGAGAGGAGGTGTAGGGACAGGTGTAGCACTTACGCTTGCAGGCATGAGTACCAGGTGTGAGATCTGTGGGGAGGGACGTGTCGACCAGGCAGTTGCGGAGGGAACGATCCCTGCAGAAAGCAGAGAGGGGTGGAGAGGGAAAGATGTGCTTAGTTGTGGGGTCCGTTGAAGGTGGTGGAAATTATTTCTTACCACCATTCAGGGCCCCAAACTGTCCTTCCAGGTGAGGCAACACTTCACTTGTGAGTCTGTTGGGTCATCTATTGCATCCGGTGCTCCCGGTGCGGCCTCCCCTACATCGGCGAGACCCGACGCAGATTGGGGGACCGCTTCGTCAAGCAACTACACTCCGTCCGTCACAACAGACAGGATCTCCCGGTTGCCACCCACTTCAACTCTGGTAATTCCCTCCCTCTCCCTTCCCCATCCCACCTCTACTCTGCCTCCTCTTCTAGTTGCCTATCACCTCTCATGACTCTGCCTTCTTCTACTACCCATAGTGCTTTCCCCTTTGACTCCTTCTTCACCTCTCCTGCCTATCCCCTCCCCCACCCCTTGATCTTTCCTCTGATTGGTTTTCCACCCTCCTCCCACCTTCTTTATGGGGCCCCTGCCCCCTCCTTCTTCAGTCCTGACGAAGGGTCTCGGCCCGAAACGTTGACTGCCCATTTCAACGGATGCTGCCCGACCTGCTGAGTTCATCCAGCTTTTTTGTACGTCTTGATTTGACCACAGCATCTGCAGTGCACTTAGTGTTTACTCATATTTAGTAATAATTTTCAAATATCTTTCTCATTGTAACTTATTGCAATTCTTTATATATATGTCACTGTACTGCTTGCGTCAAATTAAAAAAACCATGACATGTGCAGTATGCCAGTGATAATGAACTGGTTTCTGTTTCTGACAAGTTCCACATACGACACTCCCACCTGGTGGTGCCCTGCCGTAATGACGTGTTCCACCCGTGGACGACCCACCTGGTGGTGCCCTGCCGTAATGACAGGTCCTACCCCTGGACGACACTCCCACCTGGTGGTGCCCTGCCGTAATGACGGGTTCTACCCGTGGACGACACTCCCACCTGGTGGTGCCCTGCCGTAATGACGGGTTCTACCCGTGGACGACACTCCCACCTGGTGGTGCCCTGCCGTAATGACAGGTCCAACCCCTGGACAACACTCCCACCTGGTGGTGCCCTGCCGTAATGACGGGTTCTACCCGTGGACGACACTCCCACCTGGTGGTGCCCTGCCGTAATGACAGGTCCTACCCCTGGACAACACTCCCAACTGGTGGTGCCCTGCCGTAATGATAGGTCCTACCCCTGGACTACACTCCCACCTGGTGGTGCCCTGCCGTAATGACGGGTTCTACCCGTGGACGACACTCCCACCTGCCGTAATGACGGGTTCCACCCGTGGACGACACTCCCACCTGGTGGTGCCCTGCCGTAATGACAGGTCCTACCCCTGGACAACACTCCCACCTGGTGGTGCCCTGCCGTAATGACGGGTTCCACCCGTGGACGACACTCCCACCTGGTGGTGCCCTGCCGTAATGACGGGTTCTACCCCTGGACGACACTCCCACCTGGTGGTGCCCTGCCGTAATGACGGGTTCTACCCGTGGACGACACTCCCACCTGCCGTAGTGCCCTGCCGTAGTGACGGGTTCCACCCGTGGACGACACTCCTACCTGGTGGTGCCCTGCCGTAATGACAGGTCCTACCCCTGGACGACACTCCCACCTGGTGGTGCCCTGCCGTAATGACGGGTTCTACCCGTGGACGACACTCCCACCTGGTGGTGCCCTGCCGTAATGACGGGTTCTACCCGTGGACGACACTCCCACCTGGTGGTGCCCTGCCGTAATGACAGGTCCAACCCCTGGACAACACTCCCACCTGGTGGTGCCCTGCCGTAATGACGGGTTCTACCCGTGGACGACACTCCCACCTGGTGGTGCCCTGCCGTAATGACAGGTCCTACCCCTGGACAACACTCCCAACTGGTGGTGCCCTGCCGTAATGATAGGTCCTACCCCTGGACTACACTCCCACCTGGTGGTGCCCTGCCGTAATGACGGGTTCTACCCGTGGACGACACTCCCACCTGCCGTAATGACGGGTTCCACCCGTGGACGACACTCCCACCTGGTGGTGCCCTGCCGTAATGACAGGTCCTACCCCTGGACAACACTCCCACCTGGTGGTGCCCTGCCGTAATGACAGGTCCTACCCGTGGACTACACTCCCACCTGGTGGTGTCCTGCCATAATGACAGGTCCCTGTGGAACACACAAAATGCTGGTGGTACTCAGCAGGCTAGGCAGCATCTATGGAAAAGAGTAAGCTGTCGACGATTTGATTTGGGCCGAGTCCCTTCCTCAGGACTGAAGAGAAAAAAGATGACGAGTCAGGGTAAGAAGTTAGTGGGAGGGGAGGAAGAAATGAAAGGTCATAGGTGAAACCAGAAGTGGGGTGGTGAGGTGAAATAAAGAGCTGGGAACTTGATTGGTGAAAGAGATACACGACTGGAGAAGAGGGAATCTGTTAGGAGAGGACTGAAGGATCGAAGGAGATGATGGGCAGGTAAGGAAATAAGATGAGAGAAGGAAAAATGGGGATGGGGAATGAAGGCCAGAAGGCACTAGCAGAAGATCAAGAAATCGATGCTTATGCCAGCAGTTTGGAGGTTACCCAGAGGGAATATAAGGTGTTGCTCTTCCAACCTGAGTGTGGCTTTGCCGCCACAGGAGAGGAGGCCATGGATTGACATGTCAGAATGGAAATGGGAAGTGGAATTAAAATGGATGGACAGTGGGAGATCCTGGTTTTTCTGGTGGATGGAGCTTGATGAGGTGGTCTCCCAATGAATGATTATCGAGGAGGCCACACCGGGAGCACCGGACAAGTAGTTGACCCTATCAGGTGAAATATTTGGGTCTCTTGACTGGTAGTGAGGGGGGAGATGTCGGGACGAGTGTAGCCTGTGTTCTACTTGCAAGGATATAAGAGACATGAGGAGGGTCAAGGGGTCATGTAGGGAGGGATAATTGTGGAAAGCAGAAAGTAGGGAGGGGGAGGAAAAGACATTCTTAGTAGGAGGATCCTTTGAAGATGGCAGAAGTTGTGGAGAATTATGTGCTGGATGTGGAGGCTGGTGGGGTGGTTGGTGAGGACAAGAGGAACCCTGTCCCTGGAGGGGTGATGGGAGGATGAGGTGAGGGCAGATGTGCGCAAAATGGAAGGGCAGCATTGACGGGTAGAGGAAAGGAAGCCCCTTCCTTTGAAGAAGGAGGACACCTCCTTTGTTCTGGAATGAAAAGCCTCACCCTGAGAGCAGATGCAGTGGAGATGGAGGAGTTGAGAGAAGGGGGTGGGAAGAGGTATAGTCCAGGTATCTTTGAGAGTCCATAGACATCGTAGGTTAGTAATAGACATCAGTAGATAAGCTGTCTCCATATATAGAGGCAGAGAGAGAGAGCAAGATATGGGAGGGAGGTTTCAGAAATGGAAATGAACCAGGTAATTTCAGGGCAGGGTGAAAGTTGGAGGCAATGTAGCGCAGAAAAAGTTGGGGAGAGATAGCAGTGTAGGGTTCCACATAGCCGATAAAAGGGCAGACATAGCTGGCTCCCACGTGAGTGCCCATAGGTACAACTTTTGTTTGAAGGAAGTGGGAGGAGCCAAAGGAGAAATTTTTGAGAGTGAGGGCAAGTTCTGCTAGACAGAGAGTGGGGGTGGAGGGGAACTGGTTGGGTCTGGTGTCCAGAAAGGACTTCCTGGTGGGGGATGGAGGTGTATAGGGACTGGACATCCACAATGAAAATAAGATGACGGGGGCCAGGGATCTGGAGATCACTGGAAAGATCCAGAGTGAGTGAACTGTCACGGATGTAGATAGGAAGGGACTGAACCAGAGTCGAGGTATGCAGATAAAGTTCAGTGGGGCAGGAACAGGCTGAAACAATGGGTCTAACGGGACAGGCAGGTTTGAGGATTCTGGTTAGGAGGTTGAAACGGGAGGTGCGGGGTGCAGGGACTGTGAGGTTGGTGGCAGTGGATGGGAGATCCCCAGAGCTGGTAAAGTCAGTAATAGTGTGGGAGTCATTGGCCTGGTGTTCCTTAGTGGGGGTCCTGTTTGAGGGGTAACTAAGAGGAGGTATATGCGAGTTGGCGTTGGGCCTCTGCAAGGTAGAGGCCAGCTCGCCAGACTACTACACCCCCCCCCCCCCTTATCTGTGGGTTTGATGGCGAGGTTAGCACCGGTGCAGAGGGAGAAGACAGCCAAGCGTTTGGAAGGAGCGAGGTCAGCAGAGAGGAGTGGTGAAGTCGAGACAGTTGATGACCCATCGGCAGTTGATCCAGAGAGAAGAGGAGGGCTGAAGACGGGAGAAGGGGTCGTCAGTGCGGGGTGGAGAGTCCTTGCTGAAGAAATAGGCTCGGAGACGGAGGCGACGGACGAGGAGCTCCGGGTCCTGGCGGGTGCAGAACTTGCTGAGGTGTGGAAGCAGGGGGCAAAGGTGAGTCCCTTACTGAGGGCAGAATGCTCTGCCTCAGAAAGGCGAAGGTCGGGGAGGGGGGGGGGATGGTGAAAATCCGGCATGGATGAGAGCTGGGATGGGAAGGGGGGGAAGGGGTTGGTAGTGTCCGAGGAGAAAGGGAGTCTGGGGTGAGTCTCCAAGGACCCAAGAGTTGGCGGTGGAGCCTGAGAAAGACGGGATCGCAGAGCCGTGGTGGGGCAGAGGGAGACGGGGGTTCCAGCGGCAGGGGGTAAGGTCTCGGCCAAGGGTCGGAGTTGGAGTTTGCGCGATGGGTGCTCTGAAGGTGTCGGGGGTCGTTGGAGCCGTTGAGGCCGGTGGCAGAGGGTCACGGTCCGGAGACGGCCGTGCGTGCCGGCAGGTTCTGTGGTCTGTAGACGGGCGAACCTCCGATCCTTGCCAGACGTGAGAAAGTCGAAGAGATGGCGATTGGAAGCCTGGATCCAGCCATTGGAAGTAGCAGACTGGGCCATTGCAGGTGGCAGAAAGAGAATTGTGGAGTGGTGGAAGTGACGGAGATGGGGACCCCCGGGTACCTCCTCGCGGTGGACGGCGTGGCGTGTAGAACGCGGCGGGGGGATTGAACGTGAGCCAATTGAACGTGAGTACCTGGGGGTCCTCAGAGGGTACGAAAACGGATCCGGATGCCGTGTGGTACAAGCCGGCGGCGAGGACGTGTTCCCAGGAAGGATACGTGGCTGCGGGAGCGGATCTGGGTGAGCACGCGGTCGGTCGAAGAGTCAGAGGGCGGCAGGGATCACAGAGGGAGGGCTCCCTCGAAGAGAAGATTCAAACCTCTTCGGGATAGGCATCCCCGGAAGACACTTGGCAGTCCCATCGCAAACAAGAGAAAATCTGCGGATGCTGGAAATCCGAGCAACACTCACAGAACGCTAGGAGGAACTCTGCAGGCCAGGCAGCGTCTATGGAAAAGAGTAAACGGTCGATGTTTCGGGCCGAGACTCTTCTTCAGGACTGGAGGGAAAAAGAGGAGGAGTCAGAGTAAAAAGGTGGGGGCGGGGGGAGGAGGAAGAAACACAGGGTGATGGGTGAAACCAGGAGGGGGAGGAGGTGAAGTAAAGAACTGGAAAGTTGATCGGTGAAAGAGATACAAGGCTGGAGAAGGGGGAATCTGATAGGAGAACACTGATGACCATGGAAGAAAGAAAAGGGGGCAGGAGTTACGGACAATTATGTGCTGGTGTGGTAGGTGAGGACAAGAGGACAAGGGTGGGTTGGCGGAAAGATGGGTGCTCAAAATGGAAGAGTGCAGTTGAGGGCCGCGTAGATGGTCGAGATGGAGAAGCCCCTACTTTGAAGGAGGAGGATACCTCCTTTGTTCTGAAATGAACAATCCTGAGAGCTAATGCAGCGGAGACGGAGGAGTAGAGAGAATAGGGTGGCAACCACCTGCCGACAACACTCCCACCTGGTGGTATTCTACCATAATGACAGGCCCCCATGGGCAACACTCCCACCTGGTGGTATTCTACCATAATGACAGGCCCCCATGGGCAACACTCCCACCTGCTGGTCTCCTATCAGAATGACAGGTCCCCTTGGGCAACACTCCCACCTGGTGGTATCCTACCGGAATGACAGGCCCCGTGGGCAACACTCCCACCTGGTGGTATTCTATCAGAATGACAGGCCCCGTGGGCAACATTCCCACCTGGTGGTATCCTATCAGAATGACAGGCCCCGTGGGCAACACTCCCACCTGGTGGTATCCTACCGGAATGACAGGCCCCGTGGGCAACACTCCCACCTGGTGGTATTCAATCAGAATGACAGGCCCCGTGGGCAACATTCCTATCTGGTGGTATCCTACCAGAATGTCAGGCCCCCCATGGGCAACACTCCCACCTGGTGGTATCCTACCAGAATGACAGGCCCCGTGGGCGACACTTCTATCTGGTGGTATCCTACCAGAATGACAGGCCCCGTGGTCAACACTCCCACCTGGTGGTATTCTACAGGAATGACAGGCCCCGTGGGCGACACTCCCACCTGGTGGTATCCTACCAGAATGACAGGCCCCGTGGGTAACACTCCCACCTGGTGGTATCCTACCAGAATGACAGGCCCCGTGGGCGACACTCCCACCTGGTGGTATCCTACCAGAATGTCAGGCCCAGTGGGCAACACTCCCACCTGGTGGTATCCTACCAGAATGACAGGCCCCGTGGGCGACACTCCCACCTGGTGGTATCCTACCAGAATGACAGGCCCCGTGGGCAACACTCCCACCTGGTGGCATCCTACCAGAATGACAGGCCCTGTGGGCAACACTCCCACCTGGTGGTATCCTACCAGAATGACAGGCCCCGTGGGCAACACTCCCACCTGATGGTATCCTACCAGAATGACAGGCCCCGTGGGCAACACTCCCACCTGGTGGTATCCTACCAGAATGTCAGGTCCCCGTGGGCAACACTCCCACCTGGTGGTATCCTACCAGAATGTCAGGTCCCCGTGGGCAACACTCCCACCTGGTGGTATCCTACCAGAATGACAGGCCCCGTGGACGACACTCCCACCTGGTGGTATCCTACCAGAATGACAGGCCCCGTGTGCAACACTCCCACCTGGTGGTATCCTACCAGAATGACAGGCCCCGTGGGCAACACTCCCACCTGGTGGTATCCTACCAGAATGACAGGTCCCATTGGGCAACACTCCCACCTGGTGGTATCCTACCAGAATGACAGGCCCTGTGGGCAACACTCCTACCTGGTGGTATCCTACCAGAATGACAGGCCCCGTGGGCAACACTCCCACCTGGTGGTATCCTACCAGAATGTCAGGTCCCCGTGGGCAACACTCCCACCTGGTGGTATCCTACCAGAATGTCAGGTCCCCGTGGGCAACACTCCCACCTGGTGGTATCCTACCAGAATGACAGGCCCCGTGGACGACACTCCCACCTGGTGGTATCCTACCAGAATGACAGGCCCCGTGTGCAACACTCCCACCTGGTGGTATCCTACCAGAATGACAGGCCCCGTGGGCAACACTCCCACCTGGTGGTATCCTACCAGAATGACAGGTCCCATTGGGCAACACTCCCACCTGGTGGTATCCTACCAGAATGACAGGCCCTGTGGGCAACACTCCTACCTGGTGGTATCCTACCAGAATGACAGGCCCTGTGGGCAACACTCCCACCTGGTGGTTTCATGCCATAATGACAGTTAACTGTGGGCAACAGTCCCAACTGGAGTTGACCTGCCACCAAAGATTCTGCAGATACTGACAATCCCAGCAACACATGCAAAGTGTGCTGGAGGAACACACAAGACAAGGCAGCACCCGTGGATGGAAATATGCAGTCAATATTTCAGGGAATTTCTGCAGATGTACCGTGGAGAGCATTCGAACCAGCTTCTGCACCATCTAGCATGGCGGGGAGGGGGCGGGGTGAGCGAAGGGCAGAATGAAGCCATGATGATCCACTGCGACCAAGGGAGACCCCAGCTGCGATGACTACTTGTACCGCTGGACCTGCACTTTTGAGGCTGAGTGAGTGGAATTGACGCAGAGCCACGGCTTTTCCATTTTACAAACTCTCCTGCACGTTTCCTGTCATCGTTGGATATGTTAATAGCCACAGAGCTATGTAGGACTTAGAGCAGTACAGGGGGTTACAGATACGTGAGGAGTGCAGGGTGCCACAGAGACGGGGAAGGGTGTAGGGTGCCACAGAGACGGGGAAGGGTGTAGGGTATCACAGAGAAGGGATGGGTGTAGGGGGTTACAGATACGGGAGGAGTGTAGGGTGCCACAGAGACTTGGAAGGGTGTAGGGTATCACAGAGAAGGGAGGGGTGTAGGGGGTTACAGATACGGGAGGAGTGTAGGGTGCCACAGAGACGGGGAAGGGTGTAGGGTATCACAGAGACGGGGAGGGGTGTAGGGGGTTACAGATACGGGAGGAGTGTAGGGTGCCACAGAGACGGGGAAGGGTGTAGGGTATCACAGAGACGGGGAAGGGTGTAGGGGGTTACAGATACGGGAGGAGTGTAGGGTGCCACAGAGACGGGGAAGGGTGTAGGGTATCACAGAGACGGGGAAGGGTGTAGGGTATCACAGAGACGGGGAAGGGTGTAGGGTATCACAGAGAAGGGAGGGGTGTAGGGGGTTACAAATACGGGAGCAGTGTAGGGTGCCACAGAGACGGGGAAGGGTGTAGGGTGCCACAGAGACGGGGAAGGGTGTAGGGTATCACAGAGATGGGAGGGGTGTAGGGGGTTACAGATACGGGAGGAGTGTAGGGTGCCACAGAGACGGGGAAGGGTGTAGGGTATCACAGAGATGGGAGGGGTGTAGGGGCTTACAGATACGGGGAAGGGTGTAGGGTGCCACAGAGACGGGGAAGGACTGTAGGGTATCACAGAGATGGGAGGGGTGTAGGGGGTTACAGATACGGGAGGAGTGTAGGGTGCCACAGAGACGGGGAAGGGTGTAGGGTATCACAGAGATGGGAGGGGTGTAGGGGCTTACAGATACGGGAGGAATGTAGGGTGCCGCAGATTCGCGGAGGAGTGTAGGGGATCACGGAAATGGAGAGGGGTGTAGGGGTCTCAGTGTCTGTCTCTACCAGTATCCCTGGCAGCGAGTTCCATAAACCCAATGTTAGGACGTTTTAGGGGTTAGCACATACAGCAAACAACTTCAGCCACCAATCTTCAAATCTGAATATGAACTGTAGATTAAATTTAAAAATGCAGCTCTGAACAATGGGTTCCTATGAACCGTGAATGATAGTTAATTGGAAGAAGGCTATGTTGGTTAAAAATCAGTTGGGTGTCTGTGGTGAAGGTGTGAAGGGGAAGGTGTAAAGGCTATGTGTAGTTCATAGGGAAACATTGTGGATGCATTGTAAATATGGAATTGCCCTTTGATCTTTGGCACATATAATGTTGTGTAGACTTAAGTCAAACAGTCCTCTTCCTCCAAAAGTGTTCAATATGATGCCTGCTGTGTTTCATTTGGTCAAATAAGCAGACTACTTCACATCGACCAGCTAAGTCTCTCCGTGACTTGGCTCATGAGATAACAATTCGGGGGCTCGTCTGGGATACCTTCTTGCAACCCTCCGTGTGGCCAGAAATCTCAGCAGTCTAAGTGGGTGAGTATTTTCAAAATGACCTCTCACACTTGGACTAGGGAATCGTTGGTTGGTCGAATTAGCTGAGCTGAGCTGGTCGAATTAAAAAGCTGTGTATGCGCGCGTTTCTGTAAGAGACCTAACTTTGTGCGTTAATTTGGTGCGGGCGGGGTCACCCGTTGCGAAGGGTGGGTTACTGAAGTTTCAGGCCGCCGGTGTGAGGCTTGCGCATTCTCGTGCTGGGAACCGTGTGCGTGTGCCTCCACGTCACAGCGAGACGCAAAGGAATACCACAGGCATTCATGGGTTCAGACGCACGTCAAGCGGCCGCTTGCGGAGTACCTACCCTGCGGCTTCAAGTGTGTACTGTTTCACAAGAACCCTGCTTTTAAGTGTGGAGACATGTCAGGAAGGGGTTTCCCCAGAGGTGGCACCTATTGAGGTCGGGCAAAGTCGAGTCGAGAACGCTGATGACCCGAGTCAACCGTTGCCCTTGATTCCGATCGTCCCTCGTGGGGAAGCGGACTCCTTCGCCAGAGTTGCCCTCACTTCGAGTCACAAGCTCAGGGAAGTGGTTGAAATCCTTCAGGTGCACCGTAAGATGTACATATGCTGGGGAAAGTGAGGTATGTGTGGGACAGTGTGACCCGGGGTTGGGGGGGGGGGTGGGGAGGGGGCGGGGTGCAGGACTGAGGAAGATGTCGGTGTGAAGGAAGCACCTTTGGAAGGGGAAGCAAAGGAAACTTTTACAGATGGGTCCCGGAGGTATGTAGACGGAAAGTCACGGATGGGGTGGGCTGTGGTGAAGGAAACAGGTGAAGAATTTGCTTCAGGAGCGCAGCTGGGTGGGGGGGGGGGCAGTGTTGCTCAGTTCGGGTGGCTGAACGAGAGAAACACTGTGCTACAGTAAAGGCAGATGAGTCAATATATATATACAGACACCCGGTGTGCCTTCACGGTGGTTCATGACTACCGGGCGGTGTAGGCTCTATGCGAGGATTTGTAACCTCAAGAGGGACAGGCGTTCAGCACGGGCGCAGTGAGTCCGCCAGCAGATTAAAGGAAAAGCTCACCAGAAAGGGGGGAAGAGTAGGGAGCCGAACAGAAACGAGTGGGCAGGCATCACTGCGAAGGAGGAACAAAGAGGCGATCGAAATTGCAAGCGTGCAGGAAGGAACGACTGAAGCCAGTTCAGTAGAATCATACGAAGGGGCGGAGGCAGAAGTGGAGGAGAAGGGGGAGCAGAGGAGGGACCAGGTGGGTGCTGGGCCCACGGCGAGGAAGGGGTCGCGGCAGCCCCACCAGGTATTAGGCAGATACCACTGAAGTTACGCGCAGCGATGACCTTCCGGCAGGATTGGTTTTGTCCAGGGATGGGTGTGGATGTTGAGAATTTCTGCCTCCGCCGTTTTATTTTGCCCAGCCTATCCCCGGTAAGCTGCAGGTTGCAAGCCAGCCACAGCCAAGGGGACAGGGGTTAAGGAAGGACATCCTGGCTGTAGAGGAAGTGCAGCGTAGCTTCACGAGGTTAATTCCTGGGATGTCTGGACTGTCTTACGCAGAGAGGTTAGAGAGACTGGGCTTGTACACGCTGGAATTAAGGAGATTGAGAGGGGATCTGATTGAAACACATAAGATTATTAAGGGATTGGACGAGATAGAGGCAGGAAATATGTTCCAGATGCTGGGAGAGTCCAGTACCAGAGGACACGGTTTGAGAATAAGGGGTAGGTCACTTGGGTCAGAGTTAAGGAAAAACTTCTTCTCCCAGAGAGTTGTGGGGGTGTGGAATGCACTGCCTCGGAAGGCAGTGGAGGCCAATTCTCTGGATGCTTTCAAGAAGGAGCTAGATAGGTATCTTATGGACAGGGGAATGGAGGGATATGGGGGCAAGGCAGGAACCGGGTATTGTTAGTAGATGATCAGCCATGATCTCAGAATGGCGGTGCAGGCTCGAAGGGCCGAATGGTCTACTTCTGCACCTATTGTCTCTTGTCAGTGGGAGAACACGCGGATGGCC